>NC_048308.1:14704938-14841350 GCF_013100865.1 Trachemys scripta elegans | reverse complement strand
AAAAAAAAAAAAAAAAAAAAAAAAAAAAAAATTCAAAATGCTTTTTTCAATGTTTTAAAAATTAAATATAAAATAAAGCCAAAGTCTGAATGAAATATTTTGATTTTATCAAAATGGAACATTTCAACTGACCAGAAATTAATTTTTTTTTTTTTTTTGAAAATTTTGTTTTGTGGGAAATTTCACATTTTCTGGTTTTGTTCTGATTTGGAATGAAAACAGATTTAAATTGTTTGCAGTTTTATGTGGAATGGAAATTGAGTTTCCACCAGTCACACTGATAACCCTGTCCAAAGTGACATCACATACAGGGCTAAAATAGAAGCCCACAGTTATAGAACAAAATGTTCATTTAGCAGGCACCACCACCACAGAAGAGGCCTACCTTGTATGCAAGATGGCCATCAGACATTTGATCTATGGATGGACAACACTTAGACCCTTCTTCCATCTCCTCCTTCATAGCTGATCCGTGCGGACAACAATGAAACAAAAGAAAACCTGTCAAATATTGAAGCCTTTCATTTCTCTCATGCCCAATGTGAAAAAGTTGTTTGTCAGAGACATGGAAATAGGGCAGGCAAAAGAACCATCAAGCTGGAAATCATTATCAAAGAATTTAAAAGGAAACTTTGTTTCAAAAGGAAAAAGCTAAAGAATCTAGGACACAGAAGTAGTGTTGTTAGCATTGTGGTTGGGCCCAGGTGAACAGAGAACATGGAGGTAAAATGTTTTGCAGAAAAGCTGCTAAAGGATGACAGGATCATTTCAGAGACTTATTCCCATACTGGAAAGAGCTAACTGCCTGTCTGCACTGAAACCTCCTCCAGAAGGATTGCAAGAACCCTCCTTTTTTGCTGCCTGAATTTTCATGATAAGGAAGATACTTAAACTGGCTTTTAAAAAATCTACAGCACAGTCACCTTTAACTAAAGCATGTGTCTCTTTCTCTGTCATCATTGGCTTTGGCATTCAAAGATGCAAACAAGCATTTTCTGAAGCTAAAACAATACAATTCAAAACTCCCTTCTGTATTCTGCAAAACTCATAGGGAATTCAAAGGACACGGGAATTTGCCTTAAATTTTGGGCTGAGATTTTCAAAGCTGCTTATGGGATTTGAATTTAATAGAAATTGGCCCTCCAAATCTCTAGCATAGCTCTGAAACTCAAAAGCTACTCCACAGAAATAACATATCCCCCACAACCTTCACGAGGAGTTATAAACAACTACAATTGACAACTAGAATTCCCTTCTTAATTTAAAATGCTGAAGAGTTATTCTCTTATGCTAGGTTGGAGTTACTCTTCTGCATGACTGACAATGGAGAGATGAGCAAGCTATCTTTAAATACTAGTGATCTGCAGGCCTTATTTACCTTTTAAAGTCATGGCTACTGTACCATAAAGACAAATATCTATTCCTTTGCTTAGTTTTTCCCTGATTGTTCTAAATGAATGTCTGTTTCATGTTTTGAAATAAACTTTTCTTTTGTAAAAATCAGTTGTTCATGTAGGAGGATTTCTGACTGCCCAATTAAGCAATTTATCTAAAAGAAATCATGTTTTTTTCTGAAAGCATAAAACACTCATTCGTGGGACTGCTGTGTCTTAATCCCACGCTGGCAGAAACATCAAAAATGTTGTTCTTCATACTGTTGCAGCAATGACCTTTGAACATAAACATTATTTTAAAATAGCTTTTATAATTAGTTGTAGTGTGATAAGTGATAGTAGTGTCCTGCCTTTGTTTTTCTATGTTTCTTACATCCAGGAAGCAGTACCATTTAATGGTTACAGCAAGGGGCTGGGAATCAGACTCGGGGTCTCTTTTCCACAATGGCCTCATATAAATTAAATAATTTGTCTGTGCCTCAATTTCCCCATCAAAAATGATGGCATTAATATTTACCTGCCTTGGTAAGGTATTTTGAGATCCTCAGATGAAAGACGCTATGTGTATGCTGATGATTATTTTTTATTATTGCAATACTCTGGTTCCCTCACTAAGAAAACCATTCTGTGCTACCATGATATTCTGTGCTACCATGATAGTCTTGATCAACCAGTTCTCTTTCTGTGTATCCTGTTAGCTGGAAAGGTAGCCCTAGCAGTGAATAGGCAGCGGGTATAATTCCAAAAGGTATTGCCAAACCCAGAAATCCTGCCTGGCAGTGTTTCATGGTGCTGTCAAGAGAACAGGCCATGTGAAGGCTCCTTGTCTAAGCAGACACTGATTACTTATGTAGCTGGACTTCAAGTATCTCACGTCTCATAAAATGATGCTGCCAGCTGAGCCATGCTGAATTGATGGGTGTGCCTCAATTCTGAAGCAGCCTAAATCCATCACATTCTAAGGCCTGGTCTACACTACGGGTTTAGGTCGACTTTAGCAGCGTTAAACCGAATTAAGCCTGGACACGTCCACACAACGAGGCCCTTTCTTTCGACTTAAAGGGCCCTTTAAACCGGTTTCTTTACACCACCTCCGACGAGGGGATTAGCGATAAAACCGGCCTTTGCGGGTCGGAATTGGGGTAGTGTGGACGGAATTCGATGTTATTGGCCTCCGGGAGCTATCCCACAGTGCTTCATTGTGACCGCTCTGGACAGCGCTCTCAACTCAGATGCACTGACCAGGTAGACAGGAAAAGACCCGCGAAGGTTTGAATTTCATTTCCTGTTTGCCCAGCGTGGAGAGCACAGGTGACCACGCAGAGCTCATCAGCACAGGTAACCGTCATGGAGTCCTCCCAGGATCGCAAAAGAGCTCCAGCATGGACCGAACGGGAGGTACGAGATCTGCTCGCCATATGGGGAGATGAAGCAGTGATAGCTGAACTCCGTAGCAGTAAAAGAAATGGAAAAGTATTAGAAAAGATCTCCAAGGCCATGAAGGACCGAGGCCATAACAGGGACACACAGCAGTGCCGCGTGAAAATTAAGGAGCTAAGGCAAGCCTACCACAAAGCCAGAGAAGCAAACGGAAGGTCTGGGGCAGAGCCGCAAACTTGCCGCTACTACGCGGAGCTGCATGCGATCCTAGGGGGTGCAGCCACCACTACCCCAACCGTGTGCTATGACTCTCTCACTGGAGAAACACACAGGGAAGACGGTTCGGGGAACGAGGAAGATGACGATGGAGGTACTGTAGGTAGCTCACAGCAGCAAGGAAGCGGAGAAACCGGTTTCCCCAACAGCCAGGATATGTTTGTGACACTGGACCTGGAACCAGTAACCCCCGAACTCACCCAAGACCCTCAGGGCACACAGGAGACCTCTGGTGAGTGTAACTTTGTAAATATTTGTAAACATTACAAAAAAAAGCAAGCAAGTCTGTTAACGTGTATGGGGATGGAGCGGAAATCCTCCAGGGACATCTCCAGAAAGCTCTCCTGGTTGAAATGGGGTGATTTTATTAAGGGGGACATTCAGAGGCGCCCGTTCCTGCTATTCGGACCAGAAATGTTCCCCGCTGTTAACCACGCGGTGGGGGGGAGGGGTGAAGTGATCATCCCAGAGAATCGTGTGTGTGTGTGTGTGTGTGGGGGGGTGGTTTACTTGTGTTTGTGCCGCATGTTAACCGGGAAACTGCAGCCCCCTCCTTTTACATTGAAACCCCATTTTAAATGGACAACCCAATTCATCCTTGAGATGGGAAATGCGCTGCTGTTTGCAACCTTTCCCGCATGTTAAGAAGGTTAAATAAGCCAAAACACTGTGGCCTACGATGGCTGCCTGCAAGCCGAAATATGCGACCTTGTAATGAAAGAGTGTACCCATTGTTCCCTAAAATGTGTCTTTTTTAACCACCTCTCCCTTCTCCTCCACCAGCTGCAAATGTTTCTCCTTCGCAGAGGCTCGTGAACATTAGAAAGAGAAAACGTAAGACGAGGGACGAGATGTTCACGGAGCTGCAGATGTCCTCCCACGCTGATAGAGCACAGCAGAATGCATGGAGGCAGTCAATGTCGGAGATGAGAAAAGTCCAACATGAACAAGAGGAGAGGTGGCGGGCTGAAGACGATAGGTGGCGTCAGCTTGCAGACAGACGGCAAGAGGCAATGCTCCGTCTGCTGGAGCATCAAAGTGATATGCTCGAGCGTATGGTTGAGTTGCAGGAAAGGCAGCAGGAGCAGAGACCGCCGCTACAGCCCCTGTGTAACCAACAGCCCTCCTCCCCAAGTTCCATAGCCTCGTCACCCAGACGCCCAAGAACACGGTGGGGGGGCCTCCGTCCACCCAGTCACTCCACCCCAGATGATCGCCCAAGCATCAGAAGGCTGGGCTTCAATAAGAGTTAAAGTTTTAAAATGCAGTGTGTCCTTTTCCATCCCTCCTCCCCCACCCATCCCTGCTACCTTGGCAATTATCCCCCTACCTCTGTAAGGAACTAATAAAGAATGCATGAATGTGAAAAAACAATGACTTTATTGCCTCTGCAAGCGGGAGGGGAGGGGAGGGTGGGGTGGTGTGGTTGGTTTACAGGGAAGTAGAGTGAACCGGGTCGGGGGGGGGGTTGGAGGGTTCATCAAGGAGAAACAAACAGAAGTTTCACACAGTAGCCTGGCCAGTCACAAAACTCGTTTTCAAAGCTTCTCTGATGCGCACCGCGCCCTGCTGTGCTCCTCTAACCGCCCTGGTGTCTGGCTGCGCGTAATCAGCGGCCAGGCGAGTTGCCTCAACCTCCCACCCCGCCATAAATGTCTCCCCCTTACTCTCACAGATATTGTGGAGCGCACAGCAAGCAGCAATAACAATGGGGATATTCTTTTCGCTGAGGTCTGAGCGAGTCAGTAAGCTGCGCCAGCGCGCTTTTAAACGTCCAAATGCACATTCCACCACCATTCGGCACTTGCTCAGCCTGTAGTTGAACAGGTCCTGACTCCTGTCCAGGCTGCCTGTGTATGGCTTCATGAGCCATGGCATTAAGGGGTAGGCTGGGTCCCCAAGGATCACGATAGGCATTTCAACATCCCCAATGGTCACTTTCTGGTCCGGGAAGAAAGTCCCTTCCTCCAGCTTTCGAAACAGAGCAGAGTTCCTGAAGACGCGAGCATCATGTACCTTTCCCGGCCATCCCACGTTGATGTTGGTGAAACGTCCCTTGTGATCCACCAGGGCTTGCAGCAGCATTGAAAAGTACCCCTTGCGGTTTATGTAGTCGGTGGCTTGGTGCTCCGGTGACAAGATAGGGATATGGGTTCCGTCTATGGCCCCGCCACAGTTTGGGAATCCCATTTCAGCAAAACCATCCACTATTGACTGCACGTTGCCCAGAGTCACTACCCTTGCTATCACCAGGTCTTTCATTGCCCTGGCAAATTGGATCACAGCAGCCCCCACAGTAGATTTGCCCACTCCAAATTGATTCCCGACTGACCGGTAGCTGTCTGGCGTTGCAAGCTTCCACAGGGCTATTGCCACTCGCTTCTCAACTGTGAGGGCTGCTCTCATCTTGGTATCCTGGCGTTTCAGGGCAGGGGAAAGCAAGTCACAAAGTTCCATGAAAGTGCCCTTACGCATGCGAAAGTTTCGCAGCCACTGGGAATCGTCCCATACCTGCAGCACGATGCGGTCCCACCAGTCTGTGCTTGTTTCCCGGGCCCAGAATCGGCGTTCCACGGTATCAACCTGCCCCAGTAACACCATGATTTCCACATTGCTGGGGCCTGTGCCTTGTGAGAGGTCTATGGCCATGTCAATTTCCTCATCACTCTCGTCGCCGCGCTGCAATCGCCTCCTCGCCTGGTCCGGGTTTCGCCTTGGCATGTTCTGGCTCTGCATGTACTCCAGGACAATGCGCGTGGTGTTCATAGTGCTCATAATTGCCGCGGTGATCTGAGCGGGCTCCATGATCCCAGTGCTAGCTATGGCGCCTGGTCAGAAAAAAGGCGCGAAAGTAGTATCTGATGGACCAGGAGAAGGAGGGCGGGAGGGAGGGAGGGCCGAGTGACGACATGGCGTACAGGTACAGGAACAGGGAGAAACACAAACAACTGTCACACAGAATGGTCCCCCCAAAGATTAAACTGGAAACCCTGGGCTTAGCAGGCCGTTGATTTCACGGAGGAAGGGGAAGCAAATGAACACAGAACAAATCTATTTTTTACATCTTAAGGTGGCAGCCGACGCTGCAGCATGAGTGACAGCCATACCAGTATGACGATGACGGGTACCAATCATAATATGCCATCATCTGCCAAAAGGCAAGGGGCTGCTGCTGTGTAGCAATGCAGCCCCACGTCTGCCAGCCCCACGTCCGCCAGCACCCAGCATCGCCCTCGGCCTCTTCTGGGTGCTTAGCAGACAATATTGGGCAATTGGCAGAAAATAGTATATTATGACTGGTAACCGTCATCATCGAAACAGTAGCATGTCTGCCCAGGTGGCCATGATTGACAGCCATACCAGTACGACGACGACGGGTACCAGTCATAATATACCATCGCCTGCAAGGGGCTGGTGCAATGCAGCACTACGGCTGCCAGCCCCACGGCTATCACTCATGCTACACCGTCTACCGCCAAAAGGCAGTTAGCAGCTGCTGCTGTGTAGCAATGCAGTCCCACGTCTGCCGGCACCCAGAGGACATATGGTGACGGTGAGCTCAGCTGAGCTGAGCGGGCTCCATGCTTGCCGTGGTATGTTGTCTGCACAGGTAACCCAGGTAAAAAGGCGCGAATCTATTGTCTGCCGTTGCTGTGACGAGGGGGGAGGGGCCTGACGACATGTACCCAGAACCGCCCGCGACACTGTTTTGCATCATCCGGGCATTGGGATCTCAACCCAGAATTCAAAGAAAAGGCGCGAACCGCTTCTCGGCTCGAGCTGTGGCGCAAACGTAGTATCTGACGGCCTAGGGGAAGGAGGGAGGGGGGCCGAGTGACGACATGGCGTACAGGCACAGGGAATTAAAATAAAGAACGGTGGCTGTGCATCAGGGAGAGACACAAACAACTGTCACAGACTGGTCCCCCCCAAAGATTAAACTGAAAACCCTGTTGAAGCAAATGAATACAGAGAAAATCTATTTTTTACATCTTAAGACGACGGTGCAGCGTGACTGATAGCCCTCGGCATCTTTCTGGGTGCTTGGCAGCAAATACTGGGCGGTGTATGACGATGGTCTTCAGGCCTATTGTACGAGCTGCTGCTCAGGGAAGACTCTGCTAACGTGCGATGACCCGACTTGTAATAGGCCGGCTAACAGTCATAATACACCATTTACTGCCAAAAGGCAAGCCCCACGGCTGCCAGCACCCAGATCGCCGATGAAGGCTACCAGTCTACTGCACCGTCTACCGCCAAAAGGCAGTTAGCAGCTGCTGCTGTGTAGCAATGCAGTCCCACGTCTGCCGGCACCCAGAGGACATATGGTGATGGTGAGCTCAGCTGTGCTGAGCGGGCTCCATGTTGTCTGCACAGGTAACCCAGGTAACCCAGATAAAAAGGCGCGAATCTATTGTCTGCCGTTGCTGTGACGGGGGAGGGAGGGGCCTGACGACATGTACCCAGAACCGCCCGCGACACTGTTTTGCATCATCCGGGCATTGGGATCTCAACCCAGAATTCCAAGGGGCGGCAGAGACTGCGGGAACTGTGGGATAGCTGTGGGATAGCTACCCATAGTGCAATGCTCCGGAAGTCGACGCTAGCCTCGTACTGTGGACGCGGTCTGCCGACTAGAGCACCTAGAGCATTTTATTGTGTGGACATACACAATCGGCTGTATACAACCGATTTCAATAAAACCGGCTTCTATAAATTCGAACTAATTTCGTAGTGTAGACATACCCTAAGCCTGACCCTTCCAGCTCAAAAGGACCTTCTATAAGGAGCTGAGTCCCCACAACTTGCGGTCACATTGAAATCAAAAGGAATCGAGGGTGCTCAGTACCTCATAGGTGCTGGTTAGTAGCTTGCAGGATCGGGCACGCAATTTGTTGAAGATGCCAGATTCATTTCAGTTCAGCCAGAGAAATATAATGACAACTTGAAAGAGCGCATAATTTTGGCAACACTGAGATCTGTAATAGAGAGGTCTGTGATCTCTCTCGTTACCCTTGCTTGAAAAATAGAACAAATGTCACTTTCCAGGTCAAGGCTGAGTTGTAATCTGAGAAACCCATAGTATAACATGTATTCTTCTTATTTGTACAATGTATGATGATTGTACATATACTATGTATTATCCCTAAATGAAACACATTCAGTAATATAATAAACAAAATAAAATATAATATAAACATTTGCAAGTTTAATTTTTTCTGACACTGGGGAACAAAAAGCAACTGGTTTAAGTGGAAGTCAGTAGGCCCAAGATTCCTCTGTTTAAAGAAATTTCTATATTCCCTGTTATAATGTCTTGAGCTGAGTGAATAAATCAAAATGAATATTTTATCCAATTAATTTCCATGAACACTCTTGCCTTAAGAATCAGGCTCGGGTTGGAAAAATCCCATCTTTAAAATTCAATGGCTGCAAATACTATGCTTTCTGTGAACATTAGTGCCAGTGAAATTTGACTGTATGAACATTTGCAGAGGACAAACTCAAAAGCACAACAAAAGCAGCTTTGAGTGAATATTTAATATTCACGCTGTACATTTCCCTAACTCTGAATGTTCATTTCTCTTCAGTTGTGGGGTGGGTCTGTAGAGGAATCAGTTAACTTATTTGCGTCCCTAATTTAGTCACATTTCTTGAAGAAAAAACATCACATTACTAATGATCTTTTAAAATCTAAGCTCTTCAGTAGTGTTCTAATTCTGAGTAGCACATACATTATTAAGAATTAGGGATTGTCTTAAGTTAAAAGTGGCCATTGATTTTGGATCCTTTTGTTAGTAGTGCCCAACTTGAGCACCTGATTTGGCGTGATTTTAAAAAATGCTAACACCAAAACTTCCCTTTTTAAAAAAGTTTTTTTTTTTAAGGGCTAGGCAGCTGGTGGCATATTTCACTAATCAGAATCATCTCATTATTACCTTGTACTCATCTTGTTTGTATGTTGCATGTTCCATTTGTCTCTTGCCATATACTTTGATTATAGGCTTTTTGGGGCAGAGACCACGCTTTTATTGTAGATCTAATCCTGCACCACTGAAGTCAATGGTAATTTTGCCATTGACTTCAATGAGCTCAGGATCAAGCCGTGAATATGGATGTACAGTGCCTAGCACAATGGAGGCCCGGATTAGGTCCTTAAGTGCTATTGCAGTACAAATACGGAACAACAATTATGGATTCTCAGCACTTCTGAAAATCAGGCCTCAAGCTAGGCAATCAAAATTGGAGGCCTCCTTTGAAAATTTGGTTGCAAGATGTGATAGCTCCGAAAGATAGATGCTTGTTGTTTTTCTACACCTGGACTTCTCTCTCTATCACTTCTCTTAAAGTGTGCCAATATTTTTTTTCTTGTTTGTTTGTTGTTTTTTTTATTGGTTGATCCATTATTGTAAATTTGATGTGTATGGATCTGAACTGCACAAAATAAGACTGCTGCTATATTTACATTTCACATAAAAGTATTAAGGATCACTATTCTGGGTCGAATTTTCAGGTGGACTAATCCACTGATCTGCATAGAGTTATGGCAGCAGAAAATCTGGTTCACTGTGACTAATAAATTTCCTGTACTTGAACTTTTTTTTGATAGAATATATTTGCATTTCTAAATTGAAATATTTGAAACTGCATTTGAGGTTCAACCAACCTCTCCCCATTCCCACCAAAAAAGAGTATTTTTGTATGATTGCAAATTTATACAGAAAAAAAAAATTTCTCTAAACCTTGAGGTTTTAAAATCAGATTAGGACTAGATTATGCAGCCATGATGGTAGTCAAAACTCATAATTACTACAGGATTACCGTTAACCTATTCCTTGGGTAGCAAAGACTCCTGAGAATATCCCAGTTTTATTCAGCATGTGACATCCTAACTGTCTTGAGTCCTACCCAAATAACGCTAACATGGATGAAATGAAAGGGAATGGATTTGAATGAGAAAACAAAGATTGTAATGCATTTGAGATTCAAGAATTTTGTGTTTCATTGTTAAGCTGTAAGATCTAAGAAGTACTCATACTCTTGTCTGATGAATGCTGTAGTCACAGCAGAAAATCTGCCTTATAAATCTTTGGAAACAGTTTCTGAAAATGCTGCAGTGTTTTTTAACAGATTTTTTTTATTGTACAGTATCTTTAAAAAAATAAATCTCAAGTTTCCTACCTACCTAGCCCAACTATTCTCTGGATTCTATTGCTACATGTTCATTACTTCCTGTTCCTTTTTTCTGTATTAATGCTTCGAAGAAACAGTGTGCTTTTAAAACCCTTCAATTAGTCCTTAATGCCAACCATCTCAGATGCATACGAATAAAAAACTAGTGTCACAGTTTAGGTGAGAAATAAAATTAGCACAAATTTGGCTTCCATTTATAATGGAGTCTGATGCTGGCCTGCCTGGAGCTTCAGTGTTGTGTAAACTGGGATGTATAAGTTTTAAAAATAAAAAGCTGAGAATATACTGATACAGAATATTTAAAATAGCATGTGATGTAGAATTGCTCCCTAGAATATTATTACTTAGATTGCATGTTTAACAAAATTTCATAATGTCAAAGCTAAAGTCATTAAACAAATTCTAGACTAAACAGCTGATGAAACAAAGAGTAGTACAAGCAAGTTAATTGGATGATTTAGGTAGATACAGCATTCTAAAATAAATGATCATTCAGTGGCTGATAAAGGTATCTTAATACAAACAAGTAAGTCTTTAGAAGAAGCATATCAGAAAGATTGTGTGCAATTAAATATTAAAGAATAAAAAAAACCTTAAATGTAAAGGGCAGGGAAAAAATAACGGATGACAAGTCTTTGTGTATAAGTATTCTCTTATCCATCCCTCTCATAAGATGACATTCTTAAACCATTACAGGCACTCCCAGTGTTATGTACTAATTCATAACAGATGATAGTCTAGAGATAGATAATGACTGATTAAGACTCTTTATAGCCAGCAATAAAGAGATTTGTGTACACAGTAAACTTGAAAAATGAATAGTAGAAATCAAAAGGTCAAGACTGTATACATCATTAATTAATTATGAGCTACCTGAAGCCATATCCAAATGCATAGGGTAAAGGCACATTTGAATACCTAGAGAAATTTCCAATACCAGTGAGCCTAATCTTGCAAAGTATTGCTACACCAACCAGGTTCTGAGTGCTATCCAATGACAGCTGTTATAAATACTATCACTAATACTGTAAGGACTAGCTTCACAGCTCCAACAAATCACCCATTTTGGGACTAATCACTATCTTGCAGAAGTGATACTGTATCTCCAGAGTTAAAGATGGAAAAATATATAGCTTCACCTCAGTGGGTACTTGTTTGGGCATCAAAAATCTGTCATGCCTGCCAGCAGGTGAATAAATGCTGTCAGCAGCAGAGTATCTGGAATGTTTCAAGGCTGGCTAATATACCTGCCTATTTTAAAACACATGTCTGTTTGCTTCACAGAAGGGAAAAGAAGTAAAGGAATTAAAAGCACTAGCAGCAGTAGCAGTGTTATTCATAGCAATACCATCTCCTCTTTACTAACCAGAAGCAGTTTGGGGAGAGATTAAAGAACCGATATGTCCCATGGGACCCTATGCTACTTTGTTCTAACTTTTTCCTCTCTATTGAATTTTTCATCTCATCTCCAGAGGAGAACTAGCATGTAGCTCCAAAGCCAATGGCAATGAACTGAGGTAATGAAATTTTCAAAAGAAAAAGGGGTAACAAACAAACAAAGAAAATAACCCCAACGTGTGTTAACTATTTCAAATCAGAGGCCTGTTGGCAAATGTGAAATTCTGTTAGTATTTCCTCTTTAAAACAGCAGATGAATGTTACTTTGGAAATAATACGTATGATAACAAATACCAAAATCACAGCAATAACTAAATGTTTAAAATGCAACTGCTGTTTCATATAACTAATTGATCCATCAAGACTTATGGAGGGCACTGATGACTATGAGAGCTAGGTAATAGACTGACTTTATCTTTAAAAATGGGCCAATCCCACAATCTGTATTCAGTCAAAACTCCTACTTTTCACTGGCTATTTTGCATGAGTTTCAGAATGGAGAGAGGTAAATAATGGTGTCTTGCAGGGATGTGTACTGGGACCAGTAATGTTCAACATATTCATAAATGATCTGGAACAAGGGGTAAACAGTGAGGTGGCAAAATTTGCATAACATACAAAATTCCTCAAGATAGTTAAGTCCAAAGCTGACTGCAAAGAGTTACAAAGGAATTGCACAAAACAGGGTGACTGGGCAACACTTTAGCAGATGAAATTCCATGTTGATAAGTGCAAAGTGTAATGCACACTGGAAAACCTAATCCCAAATTAGCTGTGACCACCCAAGAAAAAGGTTTTGGAGTCATTGTGGCTAGTTCTCCAAAATAGCTGTTCAATGTGCAGCGGCAGCCAAAAAAGCGAACAGAATGTTAGGAACCGTGAGGAACTGCATAGATAATAAAACAGAAAATATCATAATGCCACTATATAAATCCATGGTAGCCCACACCTTGAATACTGCATGCAGCTCTGGTCACCCCATCTCAAAAAAGTTATATTCGAATTGGAAAAGGTATAGAGAAGGGCAACAAAATGATTAAAGATATGGAACAGCTTCCATCTGAAGAGAGATTAAAAAGACTGGGACTTTTCAGCTCAGAAAACAGACTAAGAGGGAATATATAGAGATTTATAAAATCATGAATGGTGTGGAGAAAGTAAATAAGGAAGTGTTATTTACAAGAACCAGGGGTCATCCAATGAAATTAATAGGCCGCAGGTTTAAAACAAACAGAAGGAAGTACTTCTTCACATAATGCACAGTCAACCTGTGGAACTTGTTGCCAGAGGATGTTGTGAAGGCCAAAACTGTAATGGGATGCAAAAAAGAACTAGATAAATTCATGGAGAATAGGTCCATCAATGGCTATTAGCAAAGATGGTCGGGGGTGAATCCCCATGCTCAAAGTGTCCCTAGCCTCTGATTGCCAGAAACTGGGAGTGGACGACAGGGGATGGATCACTTGATGATTGTGTAACTTTAGCACCCTCGTAGCCAAGATGGAGTCTGCTCTGCAGGCAGCTCTGACCAAGAAGAGGTATGTGCAGGAATGAATGGAGAAAAACAATAGGGAGAAAGATAGGGGGAGCAATAAAACAGGGATACTTTCAACACCAGCCCCCAAAGCCCAGTGGTACCAGAGTCTGAAAGGGCAGACGCCAAGCAATGTGTCTGCACGTAGAGTTCAGGAGTCCATCAGGGGATGCTCCGAGGGAGGCATGCAGGGGCGGCAGATGGGGCTGCAGGAGAGACCCGGCCCCCAACATAGGTGGCGCCTGGCCTCCGGGGCACTGAATTTGCTGTAGCAAGGGCACCACGGGCCTATACAACTCGCCACTCCTGGTCCTGGGCAAAGTTCCAGTCCAATGGTGATTCTTGGGTACATCTGGTCATCTTCAGCGCCAGTAAACTTTCCCCAACAACCCCCTCCGGTGCTCTCTTCTGCCGCCCTCTGCAAAGCCACACAGAACGACCACCTCCCCACTTAACTAGCTAGCAGCCTCCCTCCTTATTCCCAAAGCAAAGTCACAAGCCCCATTACTCGTGACCCCATGCAGCTCTGGGCAGCTGTGCTTCTGGGTCCAGTTCCGGTTTGTCTTTCTTGGGCGATTCCTCCCTGGCACAGTGCTCCTCCTGTCTTCTGTCCTGGGGTGTTCCTGGTCAGCCGCTCTGTCCCTCCTTGGCTTCAGGCAGGTTCTTGGCCGCTTCACTTTGTGAGTACCTGCTTACTGCAGCCCTTCTGTCTGGAGCTCCAGACACACCCCATCTTCTCTCACCTGTCTTTTAAAAGTCAAATTATTTCACAATGATTAAGCTCTTTATTTCCCTAGTTACTTTCTATGATTCAAGCTTTTCAGGAATTATATTCCATCAGGTAAGGTTTAACGTTTGTGCTTATTTTATTGAGAGATGAATAAAAAAAGACCAGAAGTTCTATATTCAAAGCACTGTAATTTAATATGCTTAAGTCATAACTCGTTAATCTTTTCTGAATATAAATACAAAAGTATTCTGTTTACCTAGAGCAGTCCAGATACGTTGGAGGAAATGTTTCCTGTGTCAAAAATGTTATCAATGTGAATATTTTAATTATCTGTTCATTGTTAAAAGAACATGCTGTGATCTTCATTACTATGTGAAGAAAAAAGCAGGAATAAAAAAAAAAAAAACAAGACATCTAATGAAAATCTTTCCTGTCTAACTGTATTTGATTCATTTGTTGTCTTTCAATTAGAGAAATCTATCTGGCTAGGTTGTTGTTGAAAGAGGCGGTGCTATGTTTCTTCATAACAAACACAGCTTTATATATAATGGCGACTTACAAAGGTTTTGCCCTCCTTCCCCTAGTTATGATCCAAGTTGGTAGATTAAAGGAAGGCTGGTGGAGTTGGAATCAAATGATCTTATTAGGAAATTTGGTAATACACAGAACTTTCTTGCGGCTGACTAGGCTGATTGTGTATATCATGTCTCTGTAGAATACTGAGTGAGATGGAGGAATCTATAGCATGTATATTGCGTTAGTAGCCTACTGATGAAATATGGATGGAATCAAATAGCAAAACTACTGTAATTATTGAAATCTGCTGCAGAAGCTGTGCATAATTGATAAATAATTTCTGATAATTACAGCAATATAGGTTTTGCTATACATATGTTCAAATTAAGCTTATGCTTTAAAGAGAAGTTCAAATATGTCTGTCTGAATTTTACTCATTTAGAACTCTGAAAGCCCATATCCTGAGCTGTCCTGTGGCTGCTTTGCACTCAATTACTAAAACAGATCTATCTATCTATCTATCTATCTATCTATCTATCTATCTATCTATCNTTACTAAAACAGATCTATCTATCTATCTATCTATCTATCTATCTATCTATCTATCTATCTATCTAAATCATGTATAGCCAGGGCCTGAGAACGTTATTATTGTAGAGGCATCCTCTGGTGGTGTAGACCAACATCATGGGTTTCTATGCCATCCTTTACTCTATGGTTAATATAAGGGATATGATTTTCCGGAACCATCCTGACTTCCAACTTTTGTGTCAGCCTTTTGGGGCTGTTAGTAGTTGGTGCAAGTTAACACAGCCTTTTGTCTCCACTGGCTCAACAGGAAGAGAAGTGGTCCAGTGTTTCGGAGTTATCCTGGGTTCAGAAGACCTGGGCTCAATTCCCTGCTGTGCTGCAGACTCTTGTGTGACCGTAAGCAAGTTAATTATGTTTCTCGGTGCCTCAGTTTCCCATGTAAAATGGGGATAACCACACTTCCCTGCCTTTGAGGATAAATATATTAAATATATTTGAGATTGTAACTTAGGTAAGGGTGGGGCTATTCGAGTACCTAAGAGAGATCAATAGAAAGATGAGTTCAGAATGTACAAAGATGGCTTTGAGTCATGACAGCAAAAGAACAGAAGAATGGCAATAAAGGGTCAGACCAAGGGTCCATCTAGCCCAGTATCTTGTCTTCTGACAATGGCCAGTGCCAGATGCTTCAGAGGGAAAGAACAGAACAGAGCAATTACTCAGTGATCCATCCCCAGTCACCCAGTTCCATCTTCTGGGAGTCAAAGTTTAGGGACACCCAGAGCATGGGTTGCATCCCTAACCATCTTGGCTAACAGCCACTGATGGACTTATCCTCCAGGAATATATCTAATTCTTTTTTAACCAAGTTATACTTTTGGCCTTCACAGTATGCCCTGGCAACGAGTTCCATGAATTTACTGTGTGTTGTGAGAAGAAGTACTTCCTTATGTTTGTTTTAAACCTGCTGGCTATTAATTTCATTGGGTGACTCCTGGTTCTTGTGTTATGTAAAGAAGTAAATAACACTTCCTTATTCACTTTCTCCACACCATTCATGGTTTTATAGACCTCAATTATATCCCCGCCCCCTTAGTTTTCTCTTTTCTAAGCTTTTTTGACTGCTGGGCAAGGCTTTCTGAAAGGCCAATACACTCTATTAACTGGATCACTCTTGATGACATACTTGTTGATACCTTGAAATAATTTTGATATAGCAGTGAAGCATGATTTCCCTTTAGAAAAGTTTACTTTTCCCTAACATATCATATTCATCTATGTGTCTGATAATTCTGTTCTTTACTATAGTTTCAACCAATTTGCCTGATACTGAAGTTAGGCTTACCAGCCTGTAATTGCCAGGAACACTTCTGTAGCCTTTTATTAGGTGTTTCATTAGCTGTCCTCCTGTCAACATTGCACTCCAAATACCGCTATAAGCCCTGTAGTCAAAGACCAAGACCTAATTTTCTAGTTAAACTGAAAAATAACATGTAATTTTTGCCCTTTCTTTAAAGGCTTATTACTTGAGGATGTCAACTTGTTACAATATGTTATAGTGACAGAAGAACTCTTGTTCTTCCGATTTAGGCACATCTGAGTGTGTGAATTTAGCTGTGGCGAAATTTTCAATGCCAATAACCATGATTTAGTGTTCTGATATTTATGACGCATGTTTTTGTCAACTTACCTATTTTGCCACTTACACGGGTTTTGTCTACTTACATATTTTGTTTAGTTATTGTGTTATTTGTTCTAGCTTTCCAAACCAATATGTTTATCTACCAGACATACAATATTGGAATGCTTGCTGTAATCATATGATGAATGGTCTTTCTTTAGTTAAAGCAACAGGGTCAAAACAATTTAGCCATAATTGTGTGACTGTGAACCTAACGCCAATTATTGACAGAACTGAAAATTGCAAGTGACCTTGCTAAACAGATGTTGTTATTAATGCCCTCTATTAAGACTTATAAAGCAAATGGTTCTTGCTATCTTACGATAATGTCAAAGATGTCTCTTAGGGAACAAAAGTAGGTAGTACTTAATAATTTTAAGCGGAGATAATTATAAATAGTAGTTCCTGTGTTGAATTTTGAAGTCTGATTGTAGCTTGGATTTGTGTTAGTGTTCAAATTTGTCACCATAACTTGAAAAATCCCTTATTAGGGATGCCAGCTTATAAGTAAAATTAAGTTCTTATGTTCAATGTTCCCTTGTACTGGCTTGACGGTTAATGTTTTTGGGTATTTTAAAAAATCCTATAGCATACATTGTAGAGCAGATCAATATTTTCATTAGGCTAAATTATCTCAGAAGACACAGAGGAATTATTAGAGTTGATATGGAGTTGTGGTTCCAAAATATTGCTGGCATGTTGGGCTATTTGTTATACCGATCTTTAAAATAAATATCTTCAAAAGTAAAAGCTCCTCCCTGAGATCACTTGTTCATAGGTCTCAGCATTCTCTGGCTGTTTTGTGGCAATGTAAGAGTTTGGGATAATTATCATCAAAATATTTCATAGTGTATTCATGCTGAGCAATGCATCATATTTTGAACTTTCTGTCTTCTGGGTTGATATAAACTGAGAGCAGTTCTTTAAATAGAGAAACTTATATTGGTTGCATAGAAATATACTACTACATTTATATCTTTAAAAACCATTTACTAGTATATTGACCCAAAGCCATTCAAAATCTTTCACTGATCCTCATATTGGTAACGAGTGCAAGATTTTTGCATTTTTATATGTTGGAATTAGTTGAGAAGGTGAGTAACAGCTCATGCAGCTCCCCGTTGCTTAACCAGTAAGAGTATGGAATAAATAGCATAAATGATGTTTGTTCATGATATGCTCTTTCAGATGTGAAATAACTGGTTCCCGGGACTAAAAACCTCCCACTTGAGGTCAAATCTCAGAACACACTCTTCCAGCACAGGCTTAGGAGTGACTAATTTAACATTCTTTGGAAATGGCAAAGTGTATTTGATTCAGAGGACCCATGTTCCCTGGAAGGACTGGTGTGGACAGGAGATCAGAGGAAGATGAAACGTGTGGAATGAGGCTGGAAGTGACTCAGATATATGGACAGAGCAGTCCACAGGATTTAATGAAATTCCTCTTGTTCAACTTACCCTGCATTCAGTATTACTTTTTGCTAAGGATATATGGCTGTGAGTTCTCTGAAGTGCAGCAGCTGTCAATGCGAGCCATAGAGCTCGGCCTGAAGCCCCCTGGAGCCCTGAAATTTGCAGACACAAAACCTAGCCCAGTGATGGACTTACTGGAAGGAGGAGGGTAGTGGTCCCTTGCTCTTAAGTTGGGAGGGAGGCCACTCCGCCTAACTATGTCCGGTCGCAGCACTCGGACTCAATCAATAAGCAGTCTAGCTCTATAGCCCCCTAACAGAAGTAAACAACCATTAACAGCCTGGTGCTCTAGTCCCCTTGGGTAGAGCAGAGCAGTAAGCAGTCTCTATCCCAGAGTCTCCCGCCTCGGGCTGCTGCCAATCAAGAGGTTAGGGCTCTGACCCTCTAGGTGGTGCAGAGCATAAGTAGTCTTTAACCCACAGCGTCCTTCCTGGGGCAGACAGCAATTAACATCCAAAGCCCAAGATTTGGTGGTGATGGGGGACTTCAACTATCCGGATATATGTTGGGAAAATAACACAGCGGGGCACAGACTATCCAACAAATTCTTGGACTGCATTGCAGACAACTTTTTATTTCAGAAGGTTGAAAAAGCTAGTAGGTGGGAAGCTGTTCTAGACTTGATTTTAACAAATAGGGAGGAACTCGTTGAGAATTTGAAAGTACAAGGCAGCTTGGGTAAAAGTGATCATGAAATCACAGAGTTTGCAATTCTAAGGAAGGGTAGAAGGGAGAACAGCAAAATAGAGACAATGGATTTCAGGAAGGAAGATTTTGTTAAGCTCAGAGAGCGGATACGTAAGGTCCCATGGGAATCAAGACTGAGGGGAAAAACAACTGAGGAGAGTTGGCAGTTTTTCAAAGGGACACTATTAAGGGCCCAAAAGCAAGCTATTCCGCTGGTTAGGAAAGATAGAAAATGTGGCAAAAGACCACCTTGGCTTAACCACGAGATCTTGCATGATCTAAAAAATAAAAAGGAGTCATATAAAAAATGGAAACTAGGACAGATTACAAAGGATGAATATAGGCAAACAACACAGGAATGCAGGGGCAAGATTAGAAAGGCAAAGGCACAAAATGAGCTCAAACTAGCTACAGGAATAAAGGGAAACAAGAAGACTTTTTATCAATACATTAGAAGCAAAAGGAAGACCAAAGACAGGATAGGCCCACTGCTTAGTGAAGAGGGAGAAACAGTAACAGGAAACTTGGAAATGGCAGAGATGCTTAATGACTTCTTTGTTTCGGTCTTCACCAAGAAGTCTGAAGGAATGCCTAACATAGTGAATGCTAATGAGAAGGGGGTAGGTTTAGCAGATAAAATAAAAAAAAGAACAAGTTAAAAATCACTTAGAAAAGTTAGATGCCTGCAAGTCACCAGGGCCTGATGAAATGCATCTTAGAATACTTAAGGAGCTAATAGAGGAGGTATCTGAGCCTCTAGCTATTATCTTTGGAAAATCATGGGAGACGGGAGAGATTCCAGAAGACTGGAAAAGGGCAAATAAAGTGCCCATCTATAAAAAGGGAAATAAAAACAACGCAGGAATCTACAGACCAGTTAGTTTAACTTCTGTGCCAGGGAAGATAATGGAGCAAGTAATTAAGGAAATCATCTGCAAACACTTGGAAGGTGGTAAGGTGATAGGGAACAGCCAGCATGGATTTGTAAAGAACAAATCATGTCAAACCAATCTGATAGCTTTCTTCGATAGGATAACGAGTCTTGTGGATAAGGGAGAAGCTGTGGATGTGGTATACCTAGGCTTTAGTAAGGCATTTGATACAGGCTCACATGATATTCTTATCGATAAACTAGGCAAATACAATTTAGATGGGGCTACTATAAGGTGGGTGCATAACTTGCTGGATAACCATACTCAGAGAGTTGTTATTAATGGTTCCCAATCCTGCTGGAAAGACATAACGAGTGGGGTTCCGCAGGGGTCTGTTTTGGGACCGGCTCTGTTCAATATCTTCATTAACGACTTAGATATTGGCATAGAAAGTACGCTTATTAAGTTTGTGGATGATACCAAACTGGGAGGGATTGCAACTGCTTTGGAGAACGGGGTCATAATTCAAAATGATCTGGACAAATTGGAGAAATGGTCTGAGTTAAACAGGATGGAGTTTAACAAAGACAAATGCAAAGTGCTCCACTTAGGAAGAAAAAATCAGTTTCACACATACAGAATGGGAAGACACTGTCTAGGAAGGAGTACGGCAGAAAGGGATCTAGGGGTTATAGTGGACCACAAGCTAAATATGAGTCAACAGCGTGATGCTGTTGCAAAAAAAGCAAACATGATTGTGGGATGTATTAACAGGTGTGTTGTGAGCAAGACACGAGAAGTCATTCTTCCACTCTACTCTGCTCTGGTTAGGCCTCAGCTGGAGTATTGTGTCCAGTTCTGGGCACCGCATTTCAAGAAAGATGTGGAGAAATTGGAAAGGGTCCAGAGAAGAGCAACAAGAATGATTAAAGGTCTTGAGAACATGACCTATGAAGGAAGGCTGAAAGAATTGGGTTTGTTTAGTTTGGAAAAGAGAAGACTGAGAGGGGACATGATAGCAGTTTTCAGGTATCTAAAAGGGTGTCATAAGGAGGAGGAGGGAGAAAACTTGTTCACCTTAGCCTCTAAGGATAGAACAAGAAGCAATGGGCTTAAACTGCAGCAAGGGAGGTTAGGAAAAAGTTCCTAACTGTCAGGGTGGTTAAACACTGGAATAAATTGCCTAGGGAGGTTGTGGAATCTCCATCTCTAGAGATATTTAAGAGTAGGTTAGATAAATGTCTATCAGGGATGGTCTAGACAGTATTTGGTCCTGCCATGCGGGCAGGGTACTGGACTCGATGACCTCTCGTGGTCTCTTCCAGTCCTAGAATCTGTGAATAAACAGTCTGAGGCTCTGGCTTTAGTCTGAGCCTTCTGACTAAGGGCTGGTCTACACTGAGGGGGGATTGATCCAAGATACGCAACTTCAGCTACGCGAATAGCATAGCTGAAGTCGAAGTATCTTGGATCGAATTACCTGGGGTCCACATGGCGCGGGATCAATGGCCGCAGCTCCCCCGTTGACTGCGCTACCGCCGCTTGCTCTGGTGGAGTTCCGGAGTCGATGGTGAGTGTGTTCGGGGATCGATATATCGTACCCTAAGGCAGCCAGCAAACATACAGTCTAGGCTCTGGCCCTTTGGGTGAGACAGAGCAGGAAGCAGGCTTTAGCGTAAGCATTTGGTTTAAGGCAGCTAGCAAAACACACGGTCTAAGGGTCACTGTCTTCTGACGGAGGCAAGCCACTAGCCAAGCCTTCTGGCCTAGGGGTGAGTAGGCCACCTTCTGGGCCTTTCTCAAGTATAAGGGCATGGAATTCGTTGTTTAAAGATTGTGGCCATGTACCAATGTCATCTATATCCCATGCTAGTGCAGTTTCAACTGTTGTAATTTCTTGTTTTGTGTCTGCATCTGTTTCAAATGATTGTTCTCTGTGTTGTTGCATTTCTTGAGCTTCGTCTGCATAAAATTTTTCTTTGGCAGTTACTTGATGATCTTGATCAACTTCCTTGTTTTCATGACATACAAACTTAAGTATAGAACCCTTCTGTGCTTGTATAGCTAATCCTATTTCATCTTTCTCTTTTCTTTTTTGTGACCCGGAAAGCTGTTTTTGATGCGACATAACTTATAAGGGTGTTTTTTAAAGAAATAACTGTTTAAATTATTGTCAGATTATCAGAAATATTATTTAAAATAACTAATATAGGATAGCCGTGAGTCTGTGACCTTGAGCTAGTGTGAAGACACCTCACAAGGCGCTCCACCCTGACTGAGACACAGTAGAGTTGGAAACCCATGTCATTTTTACAAAGCCACTTTTTAGTTTTAAATGTATAGTGGGCATCAGTCTTAATGTTAGTTACAACTCTATATCAACCTTAACAATAAATAGATCAATGGCATTATCCAGTTTAATAAGCTGGGTTTCCAAGCCGTGGGAAAATAGAACCCTAGTTTTATTCCTAGGTAAAGCACAAAGTGACCAAAATGAAGTCAGCACAGAATCATCTCATCTAGATTAAGGTAGCACAGAAGTCCTATTGTGCCTTATTTTTGTTTGGAAAGACGTTAGCAATAACAGCACATTTTGGGCACTGCCAGAAATACATGATAAATCACTGCCTCTACAGTTCCGTCAAAAACTGACATTTTCAAAGCTCTAGCATGATCTGCTGCACAGATTCTTGACAAAGAAGTGTCCCTGGCCTTTTTAACTCATATTAACCATGTATTTACTTTATGAAAGTTGGACAAAACATTGTGAAAACGTAAGATATTGGCTGCCCAACCTCTGGGTGAGGGGGAGAATGCACGTTATGGGGGTCAACAAAGGATACTGCCAGAGCCACCCAGCCTGCCTCACCTCACACTGGGGAGAGAGTCACAGTCACAGGTGAGTTCCTTCCCCCACCCCTTTCCAGAGACCCCAGCAGCCAATCCCCTCCCTCAGACTGTGCTGCATGCAGCGCATTCAGCTCTCTCTAGGACCCAGCCCTGCTCTTACATGCTCCACTGCTTCCTGTCCTTCCCGGCAGAGTGGTGCCCTAGACAAACTGGTGCCCTAGGCAACTGCCTATTCTGCCTCTGGCTAAGGACGGCCCTGAAGTTTGTGGTTGTGAGTGGCAAGCACCACACACGCCTCTTGGGGAACACAGCCATGGATCTGGTCAGGGTACAGCATCAGAATATTATTGTTGCAGTACAAGAAGCAAAAGGAGAGTTCCATAGACAAAAGATATAATTTTAAAATCATATGGGGATGTTTTCAAAGGCGACAGGTTTCTGAAGAAAAGTTGCAATTGGAAGTAGACCCACACAATAGAACCTGTATGCTTACCACAAAGGAAAATTCCAGTGGGACTACATAATCCAATATGTAAGGAGCGTGAAAGTCTGCAGTGCTGGGGTATAATAGCACCTGCAGAGGCAAAGATAGCCTTGGTAAGCAGCATAGTGGTGGTTAAGAAGCCAACAGACAAATTATGCATCGGCATAGACTCAATGCCACTGAACCGGGGATAGAAAAGATGCCATTATCCACAGCCCACAATGGATGATCTCTTGCCAGAACTTTCCAGAACCTCAGTCTTTCCAGTCTGTGATATAAGGAACAGGTTTTGACACAGAAGTCTTTTCCTTGCAGTTCAGACCCTTGTTAGCATTTTTGGCACACAGGAATACACCATCACATGGGTGCTAAAACAGTCCAGCAGAGGAGCTGATGGGATGAAGGACCAAAACCCTGCTACCAGTGAGGGGAGACCTGTTGCAGCTGGAAGGATGGAGATACTGCTGAGAAGAGATAGCAGGCATTAGAGTAGAACAGGTTAGCCAAGGACCTACCAGCTCTGGAGACAGGCACTCCTGTGAGGATCCAGCCATTAGAGACACTGGAAGGAGTGGACTGAAGGAGTGGTACCCAGGGTCACACAAGATGACTATGTAAGAGGGAAAAGAGATCTGAAGGAACACAAGGTACTTATGAGTCAGCTGACCCAACACCAAGAGAACCTTTACAGATTGTCACAGAACACACAGAGAGAACCATCTGGAGGTCAAACCCACAGTGATGGAGGAGACTCCACAGAGAGAGTTTGTTAGACTCAAAGACAGGTTCAGAGAGACAGAGAGAGGTCACTCCCAGTGTAGTTGCCTGTTGAGGAGATCAGATTATCTCAGACTATGTAACCAGCTGAGTCTGTGGTAGAGATAAGATTCTAATTTGGCTATGTGCTAGCAACCTCTAGCTGAAGGAACATGGGGTAGGGGTTTGGACATCAATTATTTGTTGTTAATGTTTGTACTAAAATATTTGTAAAATAGGGAAGATGTACTGTGATCACCCATGCTCCCTGGAATGACTGTTATGGACAAGACACCGGGGGAACAGGGAACATGTGGAGTTAGGATGGAAGCAACTGAGCCACATGGACAGAGCATTCCACAAGGCTTAATAAAGTTCCACTTGTTCAACTTAACCTGCATTCAGCATCACTTTTTGCTAATGAAAAGTAACAGTTTGACAAGCAGTTTATTATTAAAATAAATTCTTCCAATGCTGATGTTTTGCCTATGCAGAAAATGGGGTAGAATTGCCCCTTTAATTTGAAATTAGAAGTATGTGATATGGCCACAAATTTAGGTGGTGATTTATCTTCGTATTTGAGCTAGCATAGGTAGGATCTGAGAAGACTACAACAATGTAGAGGGATGCTCTTTGGTATTGATACCATATATATGTCTCTTTTTGTTACACTTTACTGTTAAAATCAAAACTAATCTGACTTCAAAATTTCTGCTTAACTGAAGTCAGATTACTTTCAATCTTAACAGTAACGTGTAACCAAAAGAGAAAAGCATCCCTCTATGCTGTTGTATTCTTCTCAGGTCCCACCTATGCCAACTCAAATATATATTTAAAGCACAATATGTATTTGTAAAGAAAATCACAAAGGGGATTCCACAGATTTGTAGTACTGGGGCTCATGCTAGCACTCTAAAAATAGTTGTGTAGATGCTGTAGCTGGCTCTCGGGCTCTGAAACCAGGGCTGTGGGCTTGAGAGCCTGAGCTCCAGCATGAGCCATAATATGAACGCACAATCTACACAGCTATTTTTAGAGTGCTCCTGTGAGTCTGTGACCTGGGCTGCGAGTCTTGCTCCCAGATGCAGTGTAGACATGCCGTGTGGGTTAAATTTCTCAATTAATGTTGTTGTTTTCCCTCATAAAAGTGCCTTCATTCATACTGAATCATGCTCCTAAAAATTTAGATCTGTGTTTCAGGACAACTCAAGAAACTCGGTTCGGTAAAAAGCACCTGTATGGGCTGCATTTGCAACCAACGCACAAGTACTCTGAGTGGTTGTGAAATATCTGTTTTATGCATGACTACTGCACTGTACAAATACACACTGTAACATGAGCCGGAGGCTGTCAAAAACCTCACAAACACAAATTCCTCCCTAACATTAGCCTACTTGCAAATAATACATTAACTTTCTGGGAAGAATTCCTTGGTGGAAACAGAATACAGGTTACCCAGCCAAGTGTTCTGCCACGGAACCAAATAAACAATTCTATTACATAACCTCCATGCTGCTTCGTGGGAGGCTGTCATTAGTGACTACAACTTTCATATCTTTAATTACTCAGATACTGTACTTCTTTTAAATATAAAATTAGGTTAAGTCTCAGTGGGTTTTTATTTATTTAATTTATTTATTTATTTTGGAAACTACATCTGATAGAAAGTTTCATAACAGGACCTGAAATTTCATCCATATTCACTGAAGGGTTTGCAGAAGTTTGTGAGCTGTCAGTCAGTCTTGGTCAAGTCTTTAAAAGAACAATTTCTGATCCAAAATTTGGAGATTTTAGAGCGTTTCCTGTTACTATTTTATCTCCTGTGGAAGGGAATGTTAAATGCCTTAGATTACCATTATTATTTTGTATTAAAATAGTACAACGTCAATAGCAAGGCTCAATTTTGTTAGGTACTGTACATACACACACAGAGTAAGTGACATTCCCTAACCTGAGCATCTTATAATCCAAGTAGATAAAAGAGGCAAAAGATTGAGGGGAAAATAGAGATAGAGAGGTGAAGTGACTTGCCTGAGGTCATAGAACAGCTCAGTGGCAGGACCAGAAATAGAACCCTGATTTGCTAACTCAGTCTAATGCCTTGTCCATTGGGCTATACTATCTCTTGGCTCAGGTACGTTAAGGAGGTATTGGGTTCATATTTTGCACCTATTAATACCAGGAATCCATTTTGCTATGTGTTGTACAAAAAATAGTTCAAAACATGGCCCCTGCCCAAAGAGCTTACAATATAGATATAAGATGAGAGGCAACAGACAGGAGAGTACAAGGAAACAATGAGACGACATAGGTCAGTGTGACAGGTAGTGGTCTTAGCACATCCGTGGCCTAACGATTGTCAGATTTTTTGTAGGCATCCTGGCAGAAGGGAATTTTAAGGAGGGATTTGATGGAGAACAATGAGATAGCTTTGTGGATGTTTATAAGGAGCTACATAGGTATGGAAACCACTCTAATGTGCACAGTCTTAATATGCATCAACTAAAAAGGATTTTTACTAAACACCGTTGAATGGCATTATCATGTAGGCCAGCTAATGGTAAATAACAATCTGATTATCTTCCTTTTGTCTCTAGGAGTCCAGTAGAGTCCATAATGGTAGGAGCCAGTGAGTTAAGTAATATAACTCTTCCTTTTATGTAAGAATTCTAAGGGGAAAAAGGTGCTTCAGAATTCCAATATAACGTTGCAATTAAAACAACACACAAGCATTAGAGAGTACAATATGGAATAGTACAGTTAGTTACTCAGGGAATCTTAATTCAGCCCCCTTCATCAAAGACAATTTCACCCTGCCCCTCCCATCATACCTAGTACCTAAGACTGAGGCATTTTGCTGGAGGTTTGCTGGAGGATTTCAAGTATCTGGCTACAGTCTACTTTAAATACTCTAAAGACCAAATCCTCAGCTGACTGAAGACACAATTCCATTGATTTCACTGACACTTGAGTTCTCTGTGCCTGCTCCCCTCTGAATGCAAAGTAAGTGTATTTGGATGTTATTGTCTAGATCTCTTCTTAGCCCTACACCTCTCCTTAGATTGATCCATCTATCTCAATGTGGCTCTCTACTTACCTTTCCCTCACCAAACGGGTTCCCCCATCACATGTGAATCCCTACCTATTGCTCCCCCATCATAACTGTATTCATATGGGGAATTAGCCATGACTAACAATATAAAACGTAGTCACTCACTGTATATGTACTGTGTATAGATGTAATGATTATTCCATAGGCTGGCAGTGTGCAATAACTGTAACAGAAATAGAAAATTCAAATTGCTTTTATGGTACAATTGTGGACTTTGAAAAGTTTTGTTTGGTTGGTTTTAAGATGTGTTGACATCTTGCTAGAACCCCCTGGAAAGAGAAATATAAATCTCTCAGTGTTCTGATATAAAACTAAGTAAGATCTGTGCTCCGTGTGAAATATAAACATAGGTGGGACTGCAAGAAAATTAGCTTGGTTAGAAACGGTTTTCAAGTCACATTTAATAGACTCTGGTCCCAAATCATATCCCTAGGTTGCACTTGCTATGTGTCTCAATGAAGAATAAGAGGCACAAATAGCAGAATGTGTCTAGAGTTGGCAAGTCTGCACAGTGCAGGAAAAAAAGACATAATTTACAAAAATAAAAGGCTGCAGCTTGGCCCATACAACTAAATTATGTGAAAGCCTTTGGAGAGAGACATCAAGATCCCATAGCAGGTGATTGATCTGCATGGGACATTAGGCTCTTTCTGAATGACTAGTCCTTGCTGGGGCAGCTTGGCACCAATGGTAGTGAGAAACCAATTTGTTTCTTTTCAATTTGATTGGATAACCCATTGTTCTTGTGTTATGAGGAAAGGGTGAATAGGAGCCAGCTGACTTACCTTCTCTCTAGCCTTCATTATTTTATACTCCATCTTCTCCCCTCTGATTCATCTCCTCTAAGATAAACAGTCACATTATTTTCAATCTCTCTTCATGCAAATGTCCCCTGTACCTCTAATCATTTTTGCCCATCTCAGAACCCTTTCTGTTTCTACTCTAGCTCTTTTGAGATATTAAACATCATGTTTCAGGGTTTAAGCCAGCCTGTATTAAAGATCAGATTTAGATCTAATGTGGTAGTGGGCAGATTATCCCACATTTGGCTGTGCGGTTCTTACACCTTCCTCTAAGGCATCTGGGGTTGGCTGCTGTCAGAGACAGGATACTGGATTTCAGTAGACTTCAAGTCAGATCCAACATGGCAATTCCTGTGTTATGGAATGACTTAGTATTCTAGATGTGAATATCTGTTCATATAATGGTATTTTCATATTTTCTATATTATCGTGTGTGGGGTCCCATGCGGAGCGGATAAAGCACATGACCAATGTGGTTGCAAGCTGAATCGAATCCTGTTTATTACAAGCTTTCTTTTATAGTTTTTCTTAACATTACATAACACAATTAGGCTATAATCACACATCTACGGATTGGACAAGAAGGAGAATCATGTGTTTATCACATGTATAGCCCCACACCGATTGGTTCAACTGTTCCTTACATAAGGCCATGATTTATTACCTTGTTTACTTCATCTTATATAATCCCTAGACCACCAGGGGGCCTTACATAAGGCCATGAACTGTTGCCCGGCAAGTGTCCCATCGTGACCTTTACCTCCTCATGGAACTTTCCATTAGGTTGGCGTAAGGATGATACATTCCCACACCTCCCCCCTTTTTCTTAAATAAGGAACTTTTTAAGAAACGTAATATTACGTAAATGCCCACGAAAACCATTGGGGTGTAAATAAGGATAGCCAATAAGACATGTGCTAAAGGGATCCGATGGGGTGGCCATGGACAAGCAAAAAGGGCTTCTTGGCCAGTCTGGTTCGCCCAGGTGACCCAAACATTTTGTCGTGGGTTAACAAAAGGTACAGACATACAAAGACCCCCTGCTCCTATAATAAGGAGTCCGAACAAATAGAAGTACAGCATTATCAGGTGTCTAGGCTGTGAAAAACAACAAGTGCAAGTCCGGTGCCGCGGGGTCGTCGTCCGGCTCCTGCGTGGCGGTGGCGGGCTCTTCAGCAATTCGTGTCTTGAGCCATGGCTGGACCCACTTCACTGGAACCCACCGGGGACCCGCATCGGTGGAAACACATGCATATCCCCGTCCCCAGGTTAGTAAATCCACAGGGCCCGCAATGTGTGGGACTGCGGGGGATGGCTCTCACCGGCCAAATGGGACAACTGATTCAGCATGTCCTGTAGCTGAAAGCCCTGTTTGTACATTTCCGCCCGAAATTCTTGTAACTTATCCCCTTCTGGGCTCGAGACCTCCATTTTATCTGCGGGGTCGTCCGGTAACGGGACGATACTAGGATCAGCTTCGGGTGCACTGGGGATGAGTGGTATGATAGTGTCCTCACCCCCAAAGAACTCACGGGATCCCACCGGCAACACATAAGGCGGCTCCTCTTTTGGCCGAAAGGGGTCATTAATGGCCGACTGGACCTCGGCTTCTGCCGCAAGCGTCTCTATCAGTTTCTTAGATTTGCACCATATTTGGCTCAATGACACGGCCTCCTTGTTGCCGTGAGAGACCGACTTCCAGAGGTCAGAGCCTAGACTTTCCCAGACTGCCTTATCAAAGATGGTATCAGGAGTAACAAAAAACCCGCGTCTCTGCCCCCATTTCAACAAAGGGACAACGCGTCAGAGGGAAGCTTCTCTCCCCGCTTTTCAGTGATGCGTAAGAAAAAATCATGCACCGTCTCCTCCTCTGCAGACAAAGCCCATTTTATTAAATGCAGCCGCTCACCTGTGAGCTCACGAACGTCTCTCTCGGACGACCAGGAGCCGGTACCTCCTGCCGCGGCTGCCACCTCCGCCTTTTCTCACCGAACGCTTCAGTCAGCTGCCTGTGATGTCCAAGCCGAATCACGTCGGGGTCACCATTTGTGGGGTCCCATGCGGAGCGGATAAAGCACACGACCAATGTGGTTGCAAGCTGAATCGAATCCTGTTTATTACAAGCTTTCTTTTATAGTTTTTCTTAACATTACATAACACAATTAGGCTATAATCACACATCTACGGATTGGACAAGAAGGAGAATCATGTGTTTATCACATGTATAGCCCCACACCGATTGGTTCAACCGTTCCTTACATAAGGCCATGATTTATCACCTTGTTTACCTCATCTTATATAATCCCTAGACCACCAGGGGGCCTTACATAAGGCCATGATTTATTACCTTGTTTACCTCATCTTATATAATCCCTAGACCACCAGGGGGCCTTACATAAGGCCATGATTTATTACTTTGTTTACCTTATTTTATATAATCCCTAGACCACCAGGGGGCCTTACATAAGGCCATAAACTGTTGCCTGGCAAGTGTCCCATCGTGACCCTTACCTCCTCATGGAACTTTCCATTAGGTTGGCGTAAGGATGATACATTTCCACAATCGTCTATTATTTTTGACAGAAAATTGTGTTTGGGATTAAACAATGTTTGTGTGTGAAAAGTGTCTATTTTGTGTGGAAAACTGAAAAACCAAATACCCGAAACTGAATAATTTTGGAGCAAAAACCTAAAACTTTCAGCCAAAACCCAAAAAATTTCAATTTAGAAATGATGAAATATTATTTCAACATTTTTAATCAAAATGAAACATTTCAGTATTCCTGAATTGAAATATTTCCTTCTAACTTAGTTGGACATTAAACTGTGTCCCTCTGAGCTCCTGGAGTTGTAGTTTATATGCCCCCATTCTCTTCTATGGGTTGGGCTCCTTGGCCAGAATATACACCTCCCATGATGCATCACAACCATCTGACTGTCATGATGCACCATCATGGGACATCAAGGAGGCAGATTGTGGTACATCACTTTAAGGATCTGGGGACTAGAGCCTGGGGTGGCTGATATTCCCACAGTGACACCAGAAGGCCCTGCAGAGGTACAGCAGGAGCAGTGTGGAAAGTAGGCACTGCAGGTAGTATACCGCCCATGAGACCCAGAATGATGGTACCCTGCAGCCCTTTGATTGGCCCCTACGTACCCCAGGGGTTGGGCCCAGGAAGTTGTCTGGACAACCACATAGCCCTTGGCCTGCTACTATGCTGGATTTTGCCCTGTCTCCTGATCTCTAGTCTCTGACTCCACCCTGACTTCGATCCCGACTCCAGCCTCTCAACTCTAATCTGGTATTGCTTCTGATCTCCGATCTCGGCCTGATTCTGACCCTGACTCCTGTTTATGGAACCTGGCTTTGCGATTCCTCTAACTCCAGCCTGATGACTCCCGTCCCTGGTGGGCAGACCTCTGCCCAATGCGACCACTTGGCAAGACTGCCTACACCCTGGTCCCTTACAATCATGGAAGATGTAACCTGGCCAGGGAGCCTGGCTCATAGAGGAGAATGGGAGCATGAGGCATCTGAACTACAACTCTCATCACAGCAATGTCAACAGACGTGGTTTAACTTGGAATGGACACATTAAAATGTTTCAAGTCATATTGACATACTGAAGTATTTCAATTTGGGTCATCACAATCTGAAGAAAAAAGATTCATTTTCATTCTCATGATGGAAACTTTCCATTTTCAGCCTAAATTTTTCAGGTTTTGGGTTTTCAATGAAAAGTAATTTTTGTGTGTGGAAACTTTTGATTGAAAATAATTTTTGTTATTTTTTTTGTCAAAATTTTCAGTGGAAAAACATATTTTTGACCATCTCTACTTTCTAGCCCATTCTGTATATGTCCTAGCATATTGTTGACATTTTTTGACTACTGCTGCACATTGAGCGGAGGTCTTCATTGTTATAGTACGATATGATGGCCAGACATTATTTTTTCTGAATTAATTTAGAATCCTGCAATTTGTAAGAACTCAAATGATTCTTTACAATGTGCATTATCCATCATTAGTTTGTTGTAATTACATGTTATTGGAATCAGCTATGATTCCTTGCTAAGGTTTGTAATTTTTGACTGATCACTGTGTTGTATTAATAAATGCTAATACTTTTCATTCCAATATTCAAGATGTTCTGTTTTTATACATATTAATATTATGAGCTATTTTTTTTGCAAAGGATGTATGATCTTATAATAAAAACAATGTCTTTAAATGTATGCAATATTTTGAGTGAATATCCCATGTATAAAAGGAGTGTGATACTTTAGTATCACAAAAACAGGATACTATAGTCAAGAGAGACATGTAGCAGAAAATGCAACTCATTATACAGGTGAGCACTCCCTTAAAACACTCTGTACATAAGATGAGACACTGAAGAAACACTAAAAAAAAAAAAGTCTGAATTATTTATTTCCATGTTTAAAAGCATTTTAAGATCACTCAAAAAAACCCACTCCTGTCAGCATACAATAATCTCAGAAGTAGGATGAAATAAAAGACCTCTGGTGTAGGAGACGCAGTGGTGAATACAAGATAACTTAGCTAAGGTTTTAGATGGGTCAAAACCATCTTTCTCTGTTTCCTTAGACACTGTGATAGAATTGAGAGTGTTATTTTTTTTAAAAAAACAGACATTTTATTTCTGCCTTCAAATTGTTTCTTTCTACTTTCTATCTTTGATCCATGCACAAATCTCACCTCTCCATCAAAGAGGGGCATCAGATTCACAGATTCCAAATGCCAGAAGTGATCATCTAGTCTGACCTCCTTTATAACACAGGCCATAGAACTTCCCCAAAATAATTCCTAGAGCAGAGCTTTTAGGGGGGGCGGAAATTGATCTTGATTTTAAAATTGTCTGTGATGGCGAATCTACCATGATCTTTGGTAAATTATTCCAAAGGTTAATTATGCTCACTGTTATAAATATACACCTTATTACCAGTCTGCATTTGTCTAGCTTCAATCCATTGGATTGTTATATCTTTCTCTGCTAGATTGAAGAGCCCACTTTAAATATTTGTACCTCACGTAGGTATTTATAGTCATCCCGTAACCTTCTCTTTAGTAAATTAAATAGATTGAGCTCCTTGAGTCTATCACTGAAAGGCATGCTTTCTAATTCTTCAATCATTCTCGTGGCTCTTTGTTGAACCCTTTCCATTTATCAACATCCATCCTAAATTGTGGACAACAGATCTGGCACAGTATTCTGGCAATGGTTGCACCAGTGGCAAATAGAGAAGTAAAATAACCTCTCTACTCCTACTCAAGATTCCCCTGTTTATGCACCCCAGGATCATATCAGTTCTTTTGGTCACAGCGTCAGAGTGGGAGCTTATGTTCAGCTGCTTATCTATCATGACCCTCAAATCTTTTTCAGAGTCACTGCTTCCCAGGATAGAGTCCCCCATCCCATATGTATGGCCTACATTATTTGTTCCTAGATGTGTATATTTTCATTTAGCCATATATACTTAGCCGTGAACCCCCCTCTTCTTGTCTGAGGTTTGATGTAGGTGGTGAGCACTGGGTGGGCTGTTGCAGGGTCAAAATAGTTAGAAATACACATGTAACATCCATCAATGTCTCCAAAAAGATAGACAGGAAAGGTAACACACCAGAGATGATGGCAACTGAGTGTGCAGCAAGCCAGGGTGTAAACGTATAGTTCACTAACCTGCCATACACAAATTACATATACTGCAATTATACACCCGCAGCTGGCCCATGCCAGCTGACTTGATTTTGTGGGGCTTGGACTAAGGGGCTGTTTAATTGCAGTGTAGACATTTGGGCTCAGGCTGCAGCCCAAGCTCTGGGAGCCTCCCACCTCGCAGAGTCCTACAGCCCAGGTTCCAGCCTGAGCCTGAACATCTACACCTCAATTAAACAGCCCCTTAAGCTGAGCCCCGCAAACCTGAGTCAGCTGGCATAGGTGTCTAACTGTAGTGTAGACATATCCTAAGTTGCAGAGTAGGCAGCAGTATGCCAAAGCATATTACTTAACTTTTAGTGTGTGGTAGCAGAGTCCATGTGCCTTGTTAGTGCGTAGCAAGCTAGCTGCTGTAGATTTACACCCAGCTTGCCACCACTGATTGACTGTGTAGACAACCCCTTAGTGTTTGTTTGGGGCTAAGGCTGACTGAAAAAAAGATGATTTTTCACAGAATAATTTTTTTTCTTCAAATTCTTACAAAAGGTATAGTTCATGGAAAAAACACCCGCCCTCCAAACACAGTTTGGTTTTTGAAAGACATTGAAAACAAAAAAGATTGTTTTTTCATTTAAAAAAACAACCCTGAAAATGTTTGTTCAGAAAGGATTTTTAGCTGCTTCTACTGAGGACACAATGCAGCCAAGAGGCATCAGAACAGACAGCCTGGGCTCCTCTGGGGCTCATTCTGCTGCACTGTGCCTAGATAGAATTATTCAGATAGCCCCCTCTGAAGAGAAACTTGCAGAGATTTTCTCCTCTTGGTCCTTTCCCGCAACTTTCCCCACAGGAGGTGGCAGTCAAGCCCACACAATGATTAAGTACCATTTCAAAGGACAGTGCAAAGGGTCATTTTAATAGAGTGGTACATAGAGTAGCTTGTTGTGTAATATTATTTTCAGGCATAACTGTCCATTACAGGCAGGCTTAACATGTACTTAGGTGTTACCTTTCTGAGTTTGTATTTAAAGTCTTTGTCATGAGCTGTCTTTATAGATTCTCTGTTCCTTTAATCCACTCTGTTGAAATTTTTATTCTTCTCTCTTTTATCTTTTAGCAGTGATAAAGGGTATATCAGAAGATTTAGTGCTGCCACATTTTTAGAGTTCTCCTCTTTGTCATTTAAAATGAAAAAAGAAAATGTAGATGAGGCAGAAATTCCGGAAGAAAAAGTTAGATGCAGACATTTATTGCAAAACAACTACACAATTCTACAATACTGAGTTAAAATACTAATTTATTTTAAATAACATTAAAGACAGATTAAAGTCTTAGTGCAGGTTTCTGAGATTAGCTCTTCTCTATTGGAGAGAGAGCAAGCTCTCAAAACTGAACTTTGGGCAGGATTTTCAAAAGCATGTACAAGATTAAATCCCAGTGATTTACAAGTTTGTCTTACTTAAAGTTAGTGGGATTTGTGCTCTTAAGTCATTTAGACACTTTTGAAAATCCCATCCTTTTCATTTAGTTAGGCACCTGGGGATGAGCAATGTACTTCTCAAGCATTCGTTATATTTAGGCTTATAATATTTCTTTGATGTGGCAAGTATTATGTTCACTTTATAGATGAGAAGACTGAAGTATGTTGGTTGGACTAGAGGATTTAGCAACACAACTCTCATTAATGGGAGATGTGTGACTAAATTCCCTAATAAGCTTTGAAAATCTCAACCATTGATATTAAGGTACATATTCTGCTCTCTTTTATACCTGTGTAAATTTGGACTAACTCAAATGAAGTTAATGAGTTATTCTTCATTTCCACCAGTGTGACTAAAACCAGAATTTGATTGTAAGTGATTTGGTCAAGGTCACACAAGAAATTTGGGGTGGAACAAGATAAAAGAATCTAGGTCTCCTGCCCCCACAGGCAGCACCTTTAATGCAAGACCATCCTTCTTCCTTTTGCATACCAACTGCCTACTTTAACATAGAGCACTCAAAAATATATCATAAGAAAATGCCCCAACCTCACATGACTGTGGCAATGGACAATAAGCAATACACACAACTGTGGTAGTAGATAGTAAACAACATACTTCATCTTGGAAGAATCTTTTCAGTAACATAGCTTGACAGAATTAGTAATATAATTTGTCACAATTATGCTCCGATTTTCAGAGGCACTGAGAGTCTGAAGTTTGCACTTAAGTAAGGCTACATCTACACTACAGGGGGGAGTCGATTTAAGATACGCAAATTCAGCTACGTGAATAGCGTAGCTGAATTCAACGTATCGCAGCCGACTTACCCCGCTGTGAGGACGGTGGCAAAATCGACCTCTGCGGTTTCCCATCGACGGTGCTTACTACCACCTCCGCTGGTGGAGTAAGAGCGTCAATTCGGGGATCGATTGTCGCGTCCCGATGGGATGCGATAAATCAATCCCCGAGAGGTCGATTTCTACCCGCCGATTCAGGCGGGTAGTGTAGACCCAGCCTAAATAACATTGCTCAGAACTAGAGCTGTTTGGGAATATTTGATGAAATGTTTTTGTCAGAAAAATCTGATTCATCAAAACTTATACTGTTGGTGGGAAAGAGTTAGTTTTGATGAATTTCTCAACCTGGGAGGAAAAGTTTAGCAAATGTTGAAACATTTCATTTTGACATTTTCTAAATGAAATCTTCAATTTTTCCTGTTAGAAACACCCTTTCATTTTGAAATTTAAGTTAATTGTAAAACAAACAAACAAACAAATACAATTTAAAGATGGTCAAGATCATAATTATCAAATGAAACATTTTGGTTTACTTGAACCATTTTTTTCCAGAGATTTTTGACTTCCTTTATTTTTCTCTGGTGCGTTTTATCTATAGTTTAAATATTGTTGGTTTTCTTTAATGGAGGCATTCAGCAGATGGGGCTTTAACGTTTACTTTGCTTCATGAAAAATGCTCTATCCAACCTTCTTCTGAAAGGAAGCAATTGAAAGTATTAGATGCAAAGTTATTCAAATCATATGTGAAGTTAAGACAGAATTGGTTAGATGATAATATTTTGTTCCATTTTTATCAATGTTGCAAACCAATTTTATTCTAAAAGGAAAATTATACAAATGATTAAAATAAAAGATAGTGTATTCCCATCAGAACTTAGAAGACAAAGTACTTCACCCATCATGCAGTAGTGAACAGTAAAACCTGTTATTAGGTTGGGAACTCGCACATATTACTCTTGAAAGGTACATAACATTTTTTAGGATGATTAGTAACCCAGCAACAGCACACTTGCTTCATACATTAATGAATCACCATCATCCTGATCTGTTCAGTATAAATCAAGATGGTTTATTGAAAAAAAATGAACTTAGTTCCGTGATAAAATATGCACCAGTTACGGCATCTTTTGTATGTCAGAATTTAGTCAAAAGTGGTTTAGTACCAAAAAACTCTGAGTAAATCCCAAAGGTCTTCATATGTCATTGCCGCCTTCTTTATGTGCAGTTAGTTCATTTGTCACTCTGCCTGAAACAGAAATGGGATAGAGCAAGCAGAGAAAAATGTGAAATAAACAAAGGAACTAACTCTGCTCTTATTTATTTCTGGTGTAAATCAGAACTAACTCTTTTGAGATCAGAGGAGAGTTACATTAGTGTGAAGCTGTAGTACACTGTGTGAAGCTGTCGTAAATGAGAGCAGAATTAAGCTCATAAGGTGAAATCCCATATTGAAGGCATTGGGTATTTTGCAATTGCCATTAATGGGGCCAGGATTTCACCCATAATATTTAACATAACATTTTGAACTCTCTTTTAAATGGAAATAAACTTTTTCATATTCGAAAACAATTAGTTTCCCTCTCTCAGTGGAGTGCTTTTGAAAATATGGACCCTTCATTTAGGTGCCTAAATGAGAGCTGAGCTCTTTTGAAAATCTGCCCCAGAATTTACTATTTTAAAGTTGCTGTGTTTGATTGATCAGCTCAGCTCATGTTTATTTGTAATTGCTGAGTCCACGTGCCATGGCAATGGGCGCTGTGTAAAATTACATAAAGTAACCATGCTGTGTTACTTTAAAGTTACCAAAGTTACCTTTGTCTTGTATTAGCATTATCTTGTATCCAACTGGATAAACATCTCTTCAATAAAACATTTTTGTTTAAAAAGCCCTATGCTTTTTTCTCTCGAGAATGTTAATATAAAACATGGTTCAGTCCTTTGTGCAGACTGAGTGTATTTCCCTTATCACTGAGCAAAAGAGGTAAATTAGTACTTGTAGAAGCCACTGAGTCAAAGAGAAAGTTCAGGTCTCACTTGTCTGTGGTCAGGTTCCAAATTTCTTTTCTCTCCCCTCATTCTCTGCTCCTTCATAGTGTATTTGGAAGACAAATAAGGAAAACTAGAAAACTAAAAAGAAATGACAGTGGACCAAAACTTGTCCTCAGATGTATGGCTTCAATTGAATTAAATGGGAGCTAGCCATGTACATTAAAGGACAGAATTTGGCCCATAATTTTGTCTGTATATTTAATTCATGTTAGAAATCTGCTGGATTTTGTTTAAAATGCTTTTATTAAAACAAAAACAAAAACAAAAGCAAACCACCAAACCCAGATTATTTATAAAACCACCAACCTATTGTACAATATTTTTAGCACAATTATTACTATTAAGTGTTATATAAATTACTTTCTTTTACTCATGATATTGAAAGTTGTAATGCATTGTGGAATCCTCCATTTTTGTCAAACTGACGTTATTTTAAAAAGTGATTCAGCTCTCAATACACAGCAAGACTGTAAAGAGGTACACAGTGGAAAAGATAAACTCAGGATATAATATTGGGATCTGTATTTGGATTGGGTTTGTGCTGTGGTTCAGATCTTGAATCAAGAGCAAGGATTAGGTTTGGGCTCAGGTACAGTTTTGAATGTGGAATTCTCATGAAATCAGTAGCTCTAACAAATTTTCAGATCCTTTGTGGTTTTGGATTTAACTTAGCACCAACATCATACATGGGGGCAGATCCAATTAATTTATGTTCTCCCCCTCAGTGGGGATTTGAAATTCTAGTTTTGGTCCATCTCTGTATAGCAGCTGCTACTGCAGCTGCTTTCAAGGTGGCAGCAATGGTGGTGCCTCCTAGTAAATATTCAATATAAGAAATCCAGCCCTCAAGTGCATTTTCTTAGTGTTTTCAAGGTCATGGTAGATTCTCTGATCAGGCCCAGATTAATTTCAAATAAATAAAAGGATATTTTAGGATAAATTGTCTGACCTATAATTATGGTTAAAGTTTCCAACGGTTTAACCTGCTGAAAGGCCAATGCTAACTTGCAAAATTCCCAGGCCCCCATAGTGTGTGTGTGTGTGTGTTATTCTCCTTGCGTTAGGACACATTAACTCCTCATGTTCTGCTGTGACATGAGCCAAAAACTTTGTCATGGGATAAATAACTAGAGCTGCCCAGAGAACAATTCTGTTTCACAAAAAATTATGGGTTTTGAACTTTGTTTGTGTTCTGATGCAAAACTTAACTGAAACTGATTTTTTTCTCTCTCTGACGCACAGATAAAATGTGATCAGAATAGGCAATAGCCTGGTGTTTGGGCCACTTGCTGGGGACATGGAAAACCCAGGTTCAAGTCTTTCCTCTTAATCAGAGAGTGCCCTTACCATGGGACTGTAGAGTCAGTCTTTCTCTTAGAGCTGTTTGAACTTTGTATAAATTAAATATTCAGTGGGCCTCAAAGTGAGACTCTCTCTCTCTCTCTCTCTCACACACATACTTCACTACTAGACTTGAAGAACCTTCCTAAATAAATTTCTGTCAAAACAAATATGTTTCCATGCAACATTTCAGTTTTGACAAAATGCCATTTTTTGTCAGAAAAAAGTTCAACACTTTTTGACCAGCTCTATAAATAAGCACTTACCCCAAAATCCAATCAAAAATCTATTCTGTTTCCAGCACCATCTTCCTATCCTTCTAATCTAAAAAAACTATCACAGACTCTTAACAGGTTTGATAATCTCTGCTGGATTGACAGGTATCAGAGTAGCAGCCGTGTTAGTCTGTATCCGCAAAAAGAACAGGAGTACTTGTGGCACCTTAGAGACTAACAAATTTATTAGAGCATAAGCTTTCGTGGACTACAGCCCACTTCTTCGGATGCATATAGAATGGAACATATATTGAGGAGATGTATATACACACATACAGAGAGCATGAACAGGTGGGAGTTGTCTTACCAACTCTGAGAGGCCAATTAAGTAAGAGAAAAAAAAACTCTGCCATGTACATTGGCCAAACCGGACAGTCTCTACGCAAAAGAATTAATGGACATAAATCTGACATCAGGAACCATAATACTCAAAAACCAGTGGGAGAACACTTTAACCTGTCTGGTCATTCAGTGACAGACCTGCGGGTGGCTATATTACAACAGAAAAACTTCAAAAACAGACTCCGAGAGACTGCCGAGCTGGAATTGATATGCAAACTAGACACAATCAACAAAGGATTGAATAAGGACTGGGAATGGCTGAGCCATTACAAACATTGAATCTATCTCCCCTTGTAAGTATTCTCACACTTCTTATCAACATGTCTGTACTGGGCTAGCTTGATTATCACTTCAAAAGTTTTTTTTCTCTTACTTAATTGGCCTCTCAGAGTTGGTAAGACAACTCCCACCTGTTCATGCTCTCTGTATGTGTGTATATATATCTCCTCAATATATGTTCCATTCCATATGCATCCGAAGAAGTGGGCTGTAGTCCACGAAAGCTTATGCTCTAATAAATTTGTTAGTCTCTAAGGTGCCACAAGTACTCCTGTTCTCTCTGCTGGATTGAGGCTTGCCCACAGCTCCCATACACTCTTGTGTTTGGCTGGGGTCAGGGATGAAACACTACGTTGAAGGCTGTCTCTGGCCATGAAGTGCCAGCAATTTGAAGATGACTGCAAGCCCAACTGAGTCTTCCAAAATTGCTGAGAACTGGAGAGGATTTGACCAAGGTATCAGAAAAGTTGAGGCCATTCTAGAATGAAAAATAATAGTAGGAAATGTAAGTGGAGAGAATGGAATTCACTGGGTCCAGTCTGGGGTGATCTGTTGATTAAATTAATTGTCCTCGGGGAGGAGAAGAGAAAGGGACTGAGCTTATAGTGTGAGAAGTATAACGTGAAGAAAACTGAGGAGAGAACCTCATAAGGCCAGATAAGTTTCCAATATACAGTTGTACTTTTGGGGGTTCGCTGAACCAAACAAAGCTTGTGAACCTGAGTGAATTTCCTATCACAAGGTAGAATTCTCCATGGTGAGAAGTGCTGTATTCTAAGAATGCTTACACCTTACAGTCTACTATAGAAGCTGTTATAGAGATCCAGTGATATTGAATTAGTGAGGTGATAGTAAAAGATATGTGTTTTTAATTAGTAGATAGGGACTTAACTTCACTTAAGATCCAGAGTGAAATATTGTAACTTTAAATCAGATAGATCTTTGTAAAAATGAAACGAACTGTGGTTCAGTCTTCATACTTTTTTCTAATATCCTGACTTTTTTTACCATTGTATATCATAAAGAGTTATGATTTTATGGTAGGCATCTCATTTTTAAAGAGCGAGATAATAATATAATAATAATTATGTTTCTCCACATATATACTTTTGCTGACAAAGAACAGTGGAACAAAGAACACACAACTAATGGTGCGTGAGATTATAATCTTTCCAAATGCCATTTCAGAACCTAATACATGTAACAATAATTTCAGAGAAGCAAGATATACATCCACATACATGAAAAATAATTGGGCAGCAAAAACAAAGGAGCTCCACCGCTATTAATGGCACTACTGACGTCCTGACAGATGAAAGTAACATGTATGTTTGATAGAATATTGAGTGACTTCTGAGTACAGCAGAGCTCTCTGTTGCAAGCCATGTATCCACCATGGAGCTGCAGAGATGAGGAGCCATAAATCTCCTGCATAAGATGGCTGTATGTACTGCACCCTTGTTTGAGCTGAGGAGTGACAGTCACAGCAGCAATACCAGGAGGGATGAGCTGGAGTGCCGATGAGAAGCGCAGTAAGGAAAGTAACTGAAATACTTCCCTGATAGATTGTATTTTCTAAATGGACAACCTACCCTAATTCTCAATTACTGAGGGACAATCTCCATTCATTGGTATATTTTGCTTTCCACAACTAAATCTCTGTACAACTTCTCATGAGTGATGTACCCGAATACTTGGATGCTAACATCTAAACTGTAGTCTTAAATTTATTCACCTAAATTTGGGTTATTGATGATTATGTACTATATGTATCATATGACTTTTTAAAACAATCTTTGTATTTATGGATAATCTAAGCACTATACCCAGAAGTACAGACACTCTTTTCTCCACCTGTGTATTATATAATTTTAACATTAGCTTTAATAACATTTTTAAATCTGTATTGTCCATGAGTCTTAAGTTGAGTTTCTTTGTAGTCATGGTTGGTTGTGGGGATACATAAGCGGTGCAGTTGCATATGGCATCTCGTGCCGTGTAACGTCCCCTCTCTGGCCAAGAATTCGGGCTGGAAGTAGTAGCAATACAGATATTAAATATTCTTTTTTTTTTAACATGGGAGTGGTGAGACCAGCAACTTCATTTTGGGAAGCAGCAGGATGGGATTTGAGTATACTAGCTTTCCCCTAAATGATTCTTGCCCTTTCAATGAAAGTCTGTAAGACCATTAATAGTTGTGGTGCTTCTTTGTTTTTGCTGCCCAATTATTTTTCATGTATGTGGGTGTGTACCTTGCCTCAGTGAAACAATTGTTACATGTATTAGGTTCTAAAATGCCACTTGGAAAGATTATAATCTCATGCTCCATTAGTTGTGCGTCAAGATTTTCTTACTTCCAACACCAGGCTGCATAGTTTGCTCAGTTATGAATGCTTTTGCAGTTCAATCCCTTGGAAGAAAAACTGTGCAGGAAAGACCATTTAACAGTCTTACCACTTATTCATCAGCCTTTGAACATACATCAAAGCAGCTGTTCAAGGGGGGAGGGGGAAGGGGAATAATGCGTAACACAAAAATAAAGTAGTTTGTAAGAGCAGCTCAGTCGTTTGGTTTGCATGGCAACAAGGAAATATATTTGCCATTTGGTTCTATTTAGATTGAAAGCAGAAAGTCGCTTTTTTTTTCCTGATGAAAATAAGTTTTGCTATTTAATTACTAAATTATGGAAATTGTACTAACAGACTGAGTGACTAAAAATATTGTAATGCGCTGTATCACATTTAGCTAGTAATGGCATGCACTTTTTTTCCTATGGAATATATGACTAAAGTGGTCTGCTACTGGAATTTGCATAGAACATTTTAGTGTAAATAAAAAATAAATTAAAAGCATCTTGATTTACATATACTATGTGCTGGAAAGAGAAATGGGAACTCTCCACTAAAAGCAGCAGAAACCTCCTAGAGTAATTTATACCTGGAAATTTAGAGGACGCCATAATGATTTTCATGAGGATGGTGCAAAGGCTATGCTATATTATGAATGAATATAACAGCTAAATATGAATGCAAGTAGCTTGAGACTGCTAAAAACTGGCATGCCAATTATGTCAATTTGCTTATACGAACTTTTGAATTCATATCACATGCTGCGATATTAAAAAACATTAAAAAAAAATCAAATTTCAATTTTTGATTAAACCTTTTAGTAGCCATGGATCCATCATGACAATAAAAACAATTCAGTAGGGGTTGAAATTTGAAGGAAGATTGCTTGCATTATGACCCTGGGATTTGTCTCATTGTTAATATTTTTGTTATCGTTCATCCATGGGTACTGAAAGGATTAAATGAAAAGGCCTGAGTCCTGTGTAGAAGATTTTGTGCAGTAATTTATTGTACACAATTCTGCCCTTGCTGCTGAGGTGCTCAGGATGACATACAAGTAATTAAATGCAATCAACAAAATAATTAAAAGGTCACAAAATACAAATTTATGTTTGTATATATGCATGCCCATAATACATTCATGTTCCCCTCAAATAAAGTATCAATAAGAATAGAGGTGATCTCCTGAATGTGTGGTGTGCAGTATTTGAGAGGTTAGTAACATATAGTGCTAGTCCATATCTTCCCAATGCTTTCTGTGCTAAAGCAGGGAATGTGTATCCTAAAAATGATATGCATACCCTTATATATCTGACAAACTCCCACAGTATCCATGGTAACAAGCAACATTTTCAGGGACTTGTGCTGATCTGCTCGTAGGTCCCAATTCTGCCTGAAGACCCCCACAGGGCAGAATTTGTCCTAGAAGTCTGTTACACTCATACAATCCATTCTGATGTCAGCTGCATTATACAGTTGTAAGGGTAGAATTTAGCTCAAAGTGCAGTTTAAATCACTACTCTGTTTGGAAAAAAAGCCTTCCATGGGAGAAATACCCACTTGCTGCTGGCTGAATTTGGCCCATTTGGGGTTGAACATGGCCCTTAGCCATGAACTTCTAAGGTACAGAACAAAAAAATATATGGGGCCTAATTTTGATCTCACACCTGGCATATATTAATTGATTTCAGTCAAGTTGTACCTGATTTATACTGGTGCAAGTGAGATCAGAATCAGACCCACCAACAGACCTTTGTTCAACTTGTAGACTCAGTCTTGAGCAGTAGAGCTCCTATGTATTATTCAGTCAGGTTGGAAGCATTCCACTAGCTCACGGCCCTGGGAAAAAGTGTTTCTTTTATGACTTTCTTTTCCGGAAAGTCATAAAATTCTGTGCACGTGAAGGCTGTGTCTGATCCTCAGGTGAACTCCTCAGTGAGGGTAATTCAGAGTTCCCAAAACTAAGTGCTATTGTAATTACATAGGCAAGGAAGAGATTGTGATTGCAATTCTCAAGGCTCATATGGACGTTATTCTGTGTCTTTTTTACACTCTGTACCAGGGAGATGCAAAAATCAAATAGCTGAATAGCAACTTTGCAAATAACGTTTAAGATATATTTGATTAGGCTTCTGTCAGCATATGTTCTGGGGGAAGGCTATGATTTAAGAAACATCAGGCTGGGGAGGAATCAGGGGAACTCTTATAACCAAACATCTTCCTGTATTAATGAGGTAATTAGGAGAAAATGTGTAACTCTAGACTTTTCCTGTGACATCTTCTGGTCACTTTTACAACACAGCAATATTGATGATGATAACAAAGATGAGCTCATTGCCTTTTAGTTCAGCAAAGCTGCTACAAAATCCAGGCAAGGTAATCTGGTTAGTTGAGTGATTGGGGCACCTAGGTTTTATTATGGTCATCTATTAAAAAAAACAAAGTGGAATTTAAAGCTTGTAGCAGACCTTAAAGCCATGAAAAGAGAAAATGAACTCTTCTAGTTTCCCCAAAATTCCACTTTATGTAGTCATAGAATCATAGGACTGGAAGGGACCTTGAGGGGTCATCTAGTCCAGTCCCCTGCACTACTGGCAGGATTAAGTATTATCTAGACCGTCCCTGACAGGTGTTTGTTTAACTTGCTCTTAAAAGTCTCCAATGATGGAGATTCCACAACCTCCCAAGGCAATTTATTCCAGTACTTAACCATCCTGACAGTTAGGAAGTTTTTCCTAATGTCCAATCTAAACCTCCCTTTCTGCAACTTAAGTCCATTGCTTCTTGTCCTATCCTCAGAGTGTAAGAAGAACAATTTTTCTCCCTCCTCTTGGTAACAACCTTTTATGTACTTGAAAACTTGTTATCATGTTCCCTCTCAGTCTTCTCTTCTCCAGACTAAACAAACCCCATTTTTTATCAATCTTCCCTCATAGGTCCAATTTTCTAGACCTTAAATCATTTTTGTTCTTCTTCTCTGGACTTTCTCAAGTTTGTCCACATCCTTCCTGAAATGTGGCACCCAGAACTAGACACAATACTCCAGTTGAGGCCTAATCAGCATGGAGTAGAGTGGAAGAATTATTTCTCATATCTTGCTTACAATACTCCTGCTAATACATTCCAGAATGATGTTCGCTTTTTTTGCAACAGTGTTACATTGTTGACTCATATTTAGCTTGTGGGTCCACTGTGACCCCCAGACCCTTTTCCGCAGTACTCCTTCCTAGGCAGTCATTTCCCATTTTGTATGTGTATAACTGATTGTTCCTTCCTGAGTGGAGTACTTTGCATTTGTCCTTATTGAATTTCATCCTATTTACTTCAGACCCTTTCTCCAGTTTGTCCAGATCATTTGAATGCTCCTTCTAGGTGGGCGTAAACCTAATAATGAAATGCATTACCAAAGTATGTTTAAGGAATGCTGTTGAGTAATCTAGGTTGCAAGTTTGACCCATCTTAGAATTATAAAATCTTGGATAAAACTTAGGCACCTAGGAGCTTAGATCACTTTTGAAATGTGACGTCACTTAGGCACGTTTGAAATTTTACCTTGGGCCTGGAAAGTTCTTTAGATTCTAAATATGTTCTTTGTTTCTTAGCCTGCTGCTGACTGTTTCATTTAAAAAAAAACAGAAAAGAAATAATACACTGCCTTCATGTGACATCATTGGTGATACTACCAGTTTGAGGGCCCTTGTTGTAGTGATTAGGGGTTCCCCACTGTAGTGGGGTGGCTGCCCTACTCCTTCAGAACAGGGGTTAAAAGCAGCCAAGCTAGGCTGATTGGGGAAGCTCAATTAGAGCCCAGATGGCCCTGATAAGAGGGCTGGGGGCCAAGAGCTAAGGCGGCTCTCTCTAGTGGTGGAGAGAGAAGGACCTGGCTGCCTGGGAGCAGGGTACCAGAGGTAGAGAAGTGCTGGGGAAAGGCTAGAGGAGCTGAGGAGCTTCAGCCTGGCAACTCCCCAGGCTGAAGGCCTTGTTCAAGGCCTATCAAAGGTACTGGGGCTGCAGAGATACAGCTGGGAATAGGCAAAGGCAGCAGGTCCTAACCTCTTGCTAGTGATGAGTGGTTTACAGACTGCAGTCTGCCCCAGTGAGCGGGGCTAGATGATGACTAGCAGTAGCCACTGAGGCAAGGTGGGGATAGAGGGTTGGGGGTTCCCCTGGGAGGGGAGACCCAGACTGTGGTTACTGATGGGGGCAGCACGCCAAGGTAAAGGGGCACCGGGGTCCAGGAGGGACACGAGGGCCTGAGGCAGGTGAGCCACGGGCCAACAGAGGGCTCTCCGAGCTGGACAAAAGCTAATTCCTGAGACGACCAGCAGGAGGCAGCATGGCGGTGAGTCTCACTTTGCTACACCCACCCATATGTCTCATGTGTAGGTACACAATCTACCCACGGCATATAGTCTTTGTCTCTTTCCTAGAAAAACAAAAGGTACAGAAATACCAGAGTACAGGAAGACAGGATTGCAAGGGGGCAGCTTTTGTTTTATAAAGGAAAGTGTTTGGCTGTTGGGAATTTTGAGGTAGGTATAGTGTAGGGCCATTAGCTGTGCAGATCCTGGCACTTCTGGAGGGAACCTGCTGTACTTTCAGCTTGGCATGGAGAGGCCACGTTCTGTTGGAGGAATGTTATGGATGAGATCTTCAGCTGATGCAAAGTGAGAGCTCCACTGAAGTTGATGGGGCTGTGGTGATTTACACCAATGCGGAGCTATGTCTTATTCGCAGTTGTAGCAATTGTGACGTCATTTGTTTGTGATGGCCATTCCTGTCCTTCATTTGATACTGCTTTTAGGGAAGGAGAGGAGGAATCAGTGTAGATGTTTGATCATTCTCCATCACTGCAAAGAAATCATAAGCCAATGAGATTATTGTTGTGTTCATGGTAAACCAAAAATGTGTCCAGGAAATCTAAGGACTGCAATGAACTAGGATTGCATCACTAAGCTTCTTGAGTAATGGCTTATTGGTCTCTTGTCTGTGGGAAGCTGGCACCCTAGTTTCTCATAAGGAGGCATTAAGAATCACAGCCCATCAAAACACTGCTGCTTTCACTGCTTGCTTTTGCAAAATGTAGGTGAGTTATCTTCAAGGTTCTAACACAATCTTTAAAGACACAGGAGAGTAAAAATCAACATTTAAACCTAAAATAAGTATAGTACTGTATATCATTTTAGTATCTGTGGAGCAAAGTCATGTGTTTATCCAAGGGGAAAATTGGACTTTATGGATTCAGTTCAATACCAGCAGGAAATTACTACCTGAACTGGCAGAGAGATTCTGGCCAGCAAGTAAAGGGAGATTAGAGTAAAGGCTGTACCCATTCTCTACCCTTCTCCACTCTTCTCTTTTCTGTTTGCTCTGGAAGGAGCAAGCATGCAAGTAGCCCATCTAACTCTTACTCAGATAGACTCAGTCTTGTAGCTTGTATAGGGAGTAAAAGGTGTTTCTTCATGCCACTTGCTCACTTGCACAGGTGTATAGTTAGAATCAAAGTAATGCTCGACAACATCCAGTCATGGCAGCAAAGCCTCTTTGGTTTGCTATACGTCACCGCCAATAAACATGGGAAACACATGTGATGGTTTCCAAGGTCATTTTTATTTACTGTACATCTATTGCAACTCTAGCAATTATTAAATAATGACTGTCTGCTTTGAGATACACAGAATTGATTTTTTTTTGTAAATTACTGATTGGATTGATTTTACACTTAAACCAGTATGGGACAATTAAGTGTATAAATTGCTTTGGTCTCTCAGATATTTTTCTTGATCTACTGTGATGAGTTAAGGCTTTAGGCACATTAATAGTGATAATTCTAGAACCTAGAAATGGAAAAGACCTATTATTTCATCTAGTCCATCTCCTGCCAGGGCAGGACTGTTCCCTAATGTACATGTATCAGTGTTTTTTTTCCCCGGTCTAATTTTAAATTTGCCAACTGATGGGGCTTCTTCCACTTCACCCAAGAGAATAGTCCATGGCTTGATATATCTAACTGGGCCAAATTCAGCCATGGTGTCAAGACTTCAGTGGAGTCGCATGTGCTTCCCTTGGGTTCAAGGTTTTTCCTGACATTCAGCCTAAACTTTATTTTTCTTAATTTCATCTCTCTATTCCTAATTATTGTGAGATAGTCCAACAAAAGAAGTATCAAAGCTGGTATGGTTAGTGGAGCAGAGGGGATGGGAGGCGAGTGCGGCAGAATTATGAAAGGTCTTGATGTTGAGGGCAAGAAGTTTGAACTAGATTCTGTGGAAAAGGGGGAGCCAGAGGAGGGATTCAGAGGCAGCAATGATGTGGTGGAAGTTATCTATATTATTACAAATATTATGAGATATCTATTTTTATTAATATTAGGTGGTGCTCTGTCTATTGGATTATTGTCATGCAGTCTGCTATGGGGTGCAAAGAGATAACAGAGTCCCCTGTGGTTATTGCTTGTCTGCAGGAAACAAAAGTCATTGGCTTTAGACAGCCTCAAGCACCAGTGCTTAACAAACAGTTCAGGTGTCAAGTCCAGCTTTTTGGTCCTCAAATCCCCATCCGGGAGGAATTTCCAAAAAGCGGGACATGTCCGGGAAAATAGGGAGGCACGGTAAGGGGACTGACTCCTCCCTGGGCTTCAACTTTCCCGGCTCCCGCCGCTCTCCCAAGCGCAGCAGCAGCCAGCGCCTGGGAGGAGGTGGCTGCGAGCTCGGATGACGCCGCCACTCGGCCAGAACCGGGGTCCGAGCCGAGCCAGGCTGGAGCCGCTGGGACCGGGACTGGGAGTGCTCGGCTGCTGGGTGGGGTCGGGGGTGCTCGGCTGGCGGCTGGGCCGGAGCCGCTCAGCTGGAACCAGGGCTCGAGCCGAGCCGGGCCGGAGCGACTGGGGCTGGGGGTGCTTGGCCGCCGGCCGGCGCGGCTCAGCCAGGGCCGGGTCCGGGTCGGAACAGCTCCGCTGGGGCTGGAGCCGGTGCCCTGGGGCCCGAGCTGAGCTGGAGTCGCTAGGGCCGGGGCCAGGGGTGTTTGGCCGGGGCCGGGCCAGAGCTGCTCGGCCGGAACCAGGTCCGGTGCCCCAGGGCCCGAGCCGAGCCTGGCCAGAGCCGCCGGGGCCAGAGCCTCTTGGCCGGCCGCCGGAGGGAGTTGCTCGGCCAGGGGGGGCCGGACTGGGCCGCGCCTCCTCGCACTCCCCCCCCCCGCCGCCCCAGCTTATCTGCTGCCTGCCTGCCTGCCTGTTTCAGGCTTCCCGCGAACATTTGATTCGCGGGAAGCAGGGGAGGGGGCGGAGCATTCAGGGGAGGGGGCAGAGTTGGGGTGGGGACTTTGGGGAAGGGGCAGAGTTGGAGTGGAGCCGGGCCAGGGAAGGGGCGGGGTTGGGACGGGGCCGGGGGCGGGGAAGGGGCAGAGTTGGGGCGGGGCCAGGGCCCCTTGGAGTGTCCTCTTTTTCCAGGACTGCAATATGGTAACCCTACCCAATGTGTGAACACAGAAAATAAAAGGGTCTGTCTGGTTTGAAAAAGACACACGTCCTTAAACTCAGGGGAGAAAGAAAGACTGGGTCTGTAGAGAAACAGACTATAACCCAGTCCTCAGAATAGCGGGAGTAGCAGGAAAAAGTCTGGCCTACCTAAATCTTGAGGGTAATGCTAAACTTAGGTAAGATAATATGTATGAAATTCCTTTTGTTATTTTAATCCTTTTCTCTCTGATGACTATGTTGCTATGGATGGATAAATGATACTTTGTTTTGAAGAAGCTATTTTGTGTCACTGCATCTATCTACTGGGAGTTCCCACCCCCTCTCTCTCATACTTAAAATTGTCCGTTACCTTAATATCCAAATGCCTCACGTCTTTAATGTATTTATCCTGAAGGGAAGTCTGTAGTAGGGGCCAAACACATTTGGACACACGGTTGGTAATTGGGGGTGCTGTAACCTGGAGAGCCAATCTCAAAATGGGGTGACTTGCAGGATTCCAGTCAGAGATGGGTGGGTGCTTGGCATGTCACTTGAAAGAGGTGCCCATGAAGAGACTGAGTGTGGGGTCAAAAGCACAGCTAAACTGGCATCATAACACAAGGAAAGTGATCTTAACTATATTTTATAAGACTGGAGAGGGGTAATGTGGGTGTCTTGGAGAAGGAAATGCCAGGAGATAATACTAGCAATCTCCTCAGACCCACATTGTCTGTCTGCCCCTCTCTGTGCCTCTCTGATAGTTACGTGGGCCCCATTACTGTGATATCCAAGTGCCTCACAATCTTTAATGTATTTATCCTCACAACATTTCTGTGCAGTAGGGAAGTACTATTATCCCATTTTACACATGGGCGACTGAGGCACACAGAGATGAAGGGCCAGATTATCAAAGGTATTTATGCACCTAAAGATGAAGATATGTGCCTAGTGGGATTTTGAAAAGCACCTAAGCAGGTTAGACATCTAACTCTCATTGATTTCAATGGGAGTTAGGCTCCTAACTCATTTCAAAAGTGCCTATTTGCATCTTTAGGTGCCTAAATACATTTGAAAAACTGGTCCTAAGTGATGTGCCCAAGGTCTCACAAAAAGGTCCAGAATACTAATTAGTGGGCCATCCCTCTGCTAATTCCCGAACCAGGTAAATGTCATGTGCTTTCACAAAATTTTTGGATTACTTTACATCTGAGATTATTTTTAACTATTTTTGCCTTTTGGCACTGAAAAACAGTGTCCCATTAGTATCAAGTTTCTTAGCAATTCAGTATTGATGCAACTTTTAGGTGGAATCATGTTGAGATTATATTCATCCTCGACCAGCTATTTCCTTAAGGCATTTACTGTAGCACTTTCTATTTAGAACTTCTACGTTTAATATGCCGTGTGTATTCACTGTGTGGCTGGCTGAGTGAGTAGGAACGAGATTATGCAACAGTAATACATAGTGGCTTATTACTTTTCTCATCTGCATCATCCTAGTAATGATGCTACTCTAGAGAAATTCTATAATTCAGGACTTCTACATCCAGTAAATCAAAGAATAAAAGTTCTGTTTTTGTTTTTCCATCATTTTAGAATCCTGATTAATTAAAATAATAGTGATGTGGGGTGGAGTGGGATGGGATAATGAGCCTTTCATCAAAACCAGCCGAGGCCGGGAGTGACTGAAAACTTTTTTTTATTGTCCAGTGCTAATCAGAGGTCTAAGTGAAGTACGTTGATGCTCTTGTGACTTACTCCTAAAATACCACTAAGCAGAGGGGCCAAAGATTACATAGTCATGGAGGCTAGACCACTTCTTTCTACCACATTCCAAAACAATGTTAGAGGCTTAGGACATATTGGCAGAGACTGTGCAGTGCCAAGGTTTACAAGTTACTTGTTCTGTGGACAGAGGACTTTAGGACTGTCAATCTGGCACTTCCATCGGGGAGCTTCTTCTAAGAGCACTCAAGGCTTCATGCCTTTAGTCTATTACCTTTCATATTTTGTCTTCTTTGGCTCTTTTGTCTCTTTAAATAGGTTTCTAGCTGAATGCTTTAGAGTAAGATCTGGGGATGCAGGAAATTAATCTCCATGTAACAAATTTCATTTATACATGTCGTGATACTAGCCTCTACTGCATTGAATGCTGGACATGTTCAGGTCTAATGATCTCTCAACTGCTTGGGGGCCTGGAAAGTAGTTACAGGTGAGTATATCTGTGGCCATTAAAGGTGATTTGCCTGTAGCTCAAGTGCTAGTACCTTGTGATTTGGAAGGAGAAAACCAGCTTCCTTCACTGCATGCATGAGATTAATGCATGGCACAAGGTGTTTTAATATGTGGCGGTGCCTCATGGATCTACCACAAAGAAAATACAATGTGTCTAACTCCTACATACAAGTAGGAGTTCCTAGCATGGAAATAGGGCAGTTACATAGTTCTTGGTGTTTAACAAACTCTTCTGTTTGCAGACGTGGTATTCTTCTAGTTATAAACATCCCCTTGTTCTGTGTGTTCACATGGAAGAGAGGCAAAGAACTAACCAAGTGGAAGTGTTAACCCTGAATGGACTGAAAGCTGCTAAAACAAGCACTGGATGAAAGAAGAAGTAATCTATTTTATCAGGCAATAGTTTGATTTCCAACGGATAAAATAAGACTGAAAGCAAAGTAGTTTATTGCAACAAGGAGTCGGATTACTGGCATTGAACTCTGAGCACATTTTCTGTCACTTGAGGCATGGGGCATGTCACTTTTGTATTTGTAACGCATCTAGCTTCATGGGCCCTTACACTGATTGGAGCCTACAGTGATACAAATTATTAAGACAAGAAAAAAAATCCCCCCTTCTTACTGAAGAAGCTACTCGCATTCCATTCTCCTTTAATAGCTAATCATTTAGATTCTCCCTATTAATAATAATAATAATAAAAAATTAATAATGTTTCCCTCCATTGCCTTACAAATGATTAGCGCTATCCACGTTCATATGGGCAGCTTAGCAAAATGTTAAAAATTAAAACCAGACTGTTTTGTTTCGCCTGCTGCTCCTTCAGGCTGAGCTCACCTCACTTCAGCCCCAAGTAGCTCAAAAATCCACCCACAGTGACAGATTGGTTTATAGTCCAGAGTTAATAGGAATGAGAAATTTAGTAAACAGTTCAGTATATTAATTTTTTTCACACGTTCTCCTGTTAGAACAAGTTTGAATGTGTGTTCTGATGGCACAATCTTATTAAGACAAGCTCCTTCTTAAAATAATGTGAAGTAATGAAGCAAGCAAATTTAATCTGTAAAACTCATTGTGCCTCCTGGTGGTTATACCATGTAATTTACTTTTACTATGCACCGAAGACCAATATCATAAGCTTAGTCTACAGGTGAAATGCCCTCATGGACTACTGTATATATTACAGAGAGAGACTGCAGTTTATCATATGAAATCCAGATTCTCCTCAACACTGAAAACAATCTGTACAACTTTCAATAAATACTTTGTGGCAAAGCAACATAAAGACTTTGCCAGGGAAGTTTCATGTCTGTTTTATTCATTAGTATAAATAACATACTTTACCATAGACGTACTTCAGTTTTGTTAGTTTTAAAATTATGGTTTGTGCTACTCTGTGAAATAATTTAGTGATATAATATTTTAAAGTGGTATACAGAGCTAAAGTGCCTTGAGCCCCTACATTGCTGGAAGAGGGTACCAAGAGGAAGACAAAAACCATCTGCATAGATCATATTTGCTAAAGTAGTTATATCAGAAATCTGAAAGAGAGAGATCTTTATGTGCTGAAGACATTATGTGCAGAAATCTTACTTCAGGACACAACAAATGGCTCCTCTGTTCATCTGAGTGTTAAGTTTTCTGAGTGAATTTCATAACATTATTACTCTGTTTTTTACCTTAGTATAATACTACTACATATAAGCCTCAACAAAAATATCTCTCGCTGTAGGCCCCATCCCTCTAGCACCCACCTCCATGGCAGATATGCCTGACTAAGAAGAAACTTCCTCTCTCCTGTATCTTTTGATTAATGAATTAAGTACAGACTCTCCAGTAGGGTGCCAGGTTTTCAAACGGAATGCCCAGTCGAAAAGGGACCCTGGCGGCTCCAGTCAGCAGTGTCGACAGGACTGTTAAAAGTACGGTCAACTTCCTGCGGGGCTAAGGCAAGCTAGTCCCTACCTGTCCTGGCTCCACCCCAGAAGCACCAGCAGGTCTGGCTCCTAGGTGTGGGGACAGAGGGCTCCTCACGCTGCCCCCACCCTGATCACTGGCTCCGCGCTCCCATTGGCTGGGAACCATGCTGGGGTGGTGTCTGCAGGCGAGTGTAGTGCACTGATCTAGTCTAACCCCTGCCAAGATGCAGGATTTGTTATGTCTATACCATCCAAGACAGCTGCCCCCACCAAAGAACCAGACCTGCTGGCTGCTTCTGGGGTGCAGCATGGAGCCAGTCCAGAACCCACTCCCACATCCTGAACCCCTCATTTTTGGCCCCACCCCAGAGCCTGCACCCCCAGCTAGAGCCCTCACTCCCTCCTGCACCCCAACCCTCTGCCCCAGCCCATTGAAAGTGAGTGAGGGTGAGTGAGAGGGAGCCACTGAGGGAGGGAGAATGTAGTGAAGGGGAGCAGGGTCTTGGGGAAGGGGTTGTGGCTTCGGGGAAGGGATGGGGCTAGGGTGTTTGGTTTTGTGTGTTAGAAAGTTGGCAACCCTACTCTCCAGACAAGAGGCAATGGGTTCAGCATAGCAGATTTAGATTAAATCTCAGGAATAAATTCCTAAATGTAAGAACAGAAGAACAATGGAACAAACTGCCTAGGGAAATTGTGGAAGCTCCTTCACTGGAGGTTTTCAAAAGGAGGCTAGATAGCCATCTGTCTTGGATGGTTTAGACATAACAAATCCTGCATCTTGGCAGGGGGTTAGACTAGATCAGAGGTTCTCAAAGTGTGGGGTGTACTCCCATGGGGGGCACTGAATGTATTCTGGAGGTGGGGCGTGAGACGCTTTAGGAGAAAAAAAAAAGTACTGCACACATTCAGAGCGGGGTGTCTGGAGAGTGCTGGCTGCTGGCTGGGTGCCCAGCTCTGAAGGCAGCACCGCTGCCAGCAGCAGTGGAGAAGTAAGGGTGACAATGCCATACCATGCCATGTACCTGGGGGTAGGGGCATAAGCTAATACAGACACAAAGAAGGGTGTGTGTGTGATCAAATACGTTTGAGAACTATTGGACTAGATGATCCTTATGGTCCCTTCTGACACTATGGTTCTAAGATTCTGTGATTCTCAAAGCTCAGGGAATGATGGGCATCTTATCTGAATAAGGAGGGCTTCCACAGTGCTAGTTCATATGATGCTTGTGTCTATCTAGTGCTATAAGTATATAACTCTGAAACAACTTCCATTACAATCACCTAAAACATTTCTAATGCAAGTAAAATCAGGCTAGAATACAATGGCCACCATTTAAAAATACAACATTTGCCAACAATCACTACCACATTTTAATATTGAGATGCTACAGTTATTTCTTATTTGATATGTAGGGGAGTTCTGTATTGTAAGGACTTTAGCTGTGTCTCAAATTACGTTATAAAGCACTCGGTACATGAAGCTGTTTTGTTATACCAATCCTACTTATTCCTGCACTCTGTTTCTCTGTTGTTATTGAACAGCCTTGTAGCTTCCCCAGAGATGAGCTTTAGATTTAATTGTGGAATGAAAGGGCTTACATGCTGAAGCTGGACAACAACTGGGAGGCTCACGCTAAGCATTGAGAGGTGTGCACAATATCCTGCTTTGGAAAGTACTTCAAGCTTGAAATTTCACTTTCTTACTGCAGTCTCTAAACATGTTTACAGTCTTTTCTTTCATTCTGAAAAAGCAATCCTGTTCCACGAAAGATAATACTTTTCATTGTATTCCCAAAAGACTAAATCTCATTGTTAGAGAGGCCAGAAATTCTTTCAGTCAACTGCTACATATCATGCCAAAAAACTGAAATTCTTTTCCACTCTGGTAACTTTAATTTTTCCTCAAACCAATGCACATTTCTAGTCTACATCCCACTATAGGAAAGGTCAAGCCACACAATGCAGATTAAAACCACAAAAATCTTCCTTGCGCTTTCACTTATTAGGGAGGGGAAAAAAAGTTTCCTAATTTCACTAGGTTTTTGATCTTAATTAACATTGACAGGAGACTTAAAAGTGAAGAGAGGAAATGGAGGGTAGAATGAAAAAGAAATAATTCTTATTTATATGATGGTCTCGCTTTCTATTGATCCTCTTCCACACTGGATGTAATGTTTTATGCAGTTGGATCAACAATCACACATACACAAAGCGTTGGAATTTGAGCTTCACACCTATCCAGAAATTTTTACATACATTGGGATAGGAAGGAATCACTTGCTGTAGAGTAACAGAGAGGTGGGGGAGAGACACAAACTCGTCTGTTTCCACTGTCATTAACTGAAATCCCTAGATGAGAGGTCTTCGTATATGAAGTTACTATTGTTTATTAGGTATTTTTCTTTCAGCATCTTCCATTTCCACATCAAACCTTGATTGGCACATGTGCAAGTATGTGTTTTGTGTCCACTATTCTGTTCCCAATCCATAGTGTATGTGAGTGGGTGATAGCCCCTAGCTGGAAAGCCTGGCTCTTTAGTTTAGAAACTGTGCTTTTAACTACAGCTTCAGTTCCTGATGTCGGCCAAGATGGCGACCAAATAAAACAAAATAAATCTCCAAGGAGAAGGGGGGGGGAACCTCTCATTATCTGATCTGTCTGATCATAAACGCGTTAAACTACTGAAAAGAAAAAAAAACACAAGAAAGTTATTTTATCACAGCCTCAAAAACAAAATAAAATAAATAAGTCTTTCTGAGTTTCTTTGCTTTCTCCAACTGGTTCCTATTAGATCATGTAACAAAACAAACATCCCAAGAAGAAAAAGTAGTTAATTGTGTTCTGTTCAGGGCTTCCTGTCTTTTATCAAAATCAGTAAAATAATATCTTCTATTTTTGTTTGCAATGTGTGGATATTAGAGAGACAAGGGAAGGAAATATCTTTTATAGCACCAGGTTCTGTTGGTGGAAGAGGAAAGCCTTCAAGCTACACAGAGTTCTTTCCACACCTATCGTTTGTCTCAATAATAATAATAAATAATAAAACAGTTCCAAACATCTTGAGGTATCACAACATGCTTTATAAACTGTGCCAGCACACAGTGTGTAGGAATTGCTGTTCTTATCTGGGGTGAAAAAAACCAGTTGTTCCATGTCACTAACATCATACAATATTTTTTTAGTCTCGGGAGTGAAGAGTATCTTCTCCTGTTTACTCTAGAGAGCAGTTTTAGGAAGGTGTAATCTAAAAACCCAAGTTAGGACAGGACAATGTACTCACTAAAGGTTCTGTGAGATATTTAGGTGAATCTTTCCAACAGTCTGCATCCCTTTTGCAGACATAATTGAATTATGAACAAATATCTGACTAGCACCTCTAACTGCCAAATTGTGTTAGCATATCAGCCAATTAGATGTGCAAAAACTCCAATTAGTTTTGAGGTGTATAATGCAGGTGTAGATTCTACCTTATGCATTTGATCGAACAGCCACCACAGTTAGTTTGAGACTTTCCATTGACTTCAATGGATTTGGATCAAACCCTAAGTCAGGGAGGCTGGGCCTTAGCCACTTTGAAAATATACTTGTTAATAATTTATCATCATCATCATCACTCCCATAATCGCACTGGTCGTTGGGGCACCATCACTGATAAGCAATCAACCAATTGTCTCCACCTCTGACGATTGTGTGTCAGTGCTTGAGTCTCCGCGAAGTCCATTCCTGTCCACACTTTTATGTTGTCAATCCATCTCTTCTTCTGTCTACCTCTTCTTCCCTTCCCCTGTACTGTCCCTTGGAGGATCATCTTGAATAGGCCAGATGATCTTGTTACATGGCTGTACCACTTCAGCTTGCGCTTCTTCACTGTCATCAGGAGGTCTTCATATGACCTAGCGCGTTGGGTGATGATGTTGCGGACCACTTCATTAGTGACGTGATTGAAGTAGGAGATGCCCTGGATTTTACAGAAGTATCTCATCTCTACTACCTGTATTTTTTGTTCAAGTTCTGCCGTAAGGGTCCATGTCTTGCACACATACAGAAAAATGGAGATGACCTGTGCATGCAGCAGTTTCAGTTTGGATTCCAGGGAGATGTTCTTATTCCTCCAAATTGGCTTTAGCTTTGCCACTGTTGCTGTTGTTTGTGCAGTGCTTGCCAGAATTTCTGCCTTTGATCCTTCATCAGTGATGATTGCCCACAAATACTTGAACTGTTTTGCTGTATCCAGCTGTTGTCCTCTGACAGTGATATATGAGCTGATCCTGTCATGTTTGTTTGTCATCAGCTTGGTTTTCTCTGCACTGATTTCCATACCATATTTTGCGAAGGTCTCATCCAATCATTTCACAAGGTTGGCAAGTTCATCTTCGCTGCCTGCTAGGCCATCAATGTCATCAGCGAACCAAAGATTTGAGATTGTTTGCCCCCCCAATGCTGACTGTGGATATGTGATTTTCCAGGGTATCAGTCACTGTGCGCTCCAAATAGATGTTGAACAGTGTGGGCGAAAGAAAGCAGCCTGGCCAGACTCCAACAGTGGTACGAAACCACTCTCCTATTGTGCCATTTACAAGAACTGCACTGCTGGCCTTGGCATACAGTTGTTTAATGGTAAGAAGAAGGCTTACAACCAACATTGTACTTCTTCATGGTTGCCCAGAGAGCTTCGTGCCATACTCTGTCAAACTCCTTCTTGAAGTCAACAAAGACATGGTAGATGTCCTGCTGATGTTGTACGTACTTCTCACATAGAACACGAAGATTAAAAATCTGTTCTGTGGTATTTTTCCCAGCACGAAAGCCAGCCTATTCTTCAGCGGTGATATTCTCCGCTTGTGGCTTCAATCTGTTCAACATGACTTTCAACATCACTTTGCTGGAATGGCTAATTAATCTTATAGTCCGGTAATTTTAACACAATTGCATGTTGCCTTTCTTTGGCAGAGTGATGATTAGTGATTGTGTCCATGTGGAGGGCCACTCACCGGACAGCCAGATCGTGTTGCAGATCTTGGTGAGTACATCGATTACTATTTCTCCAAATTTCATCAGTTCAGCTGGGATATTGTCAATACCTGTAGCCTTTCCATTCTTGAGTGATTTCACAGCTGTCTCCACTTCTGCATGCAGTATTGGAAAGTCATCCTCCTCTCTTGAATATGGGCTGTCTATGACACTAGGATATCCATTTGTCTGGTGATTGTATAGATCAAAGCAATAATTTGTCCACCTATTGATGATGTCCTTTTCTTCTGTAAGACTGTTCCCTTCTTTGTCTTGAATTGCATTAGCTTTCGCCTGGAAGGCTCGTTTGCTATTTTTATTATTGATAGACTCTTCAATTTCAGAGCATTGTTTTTCAATCCATATCTCCTTGGCAACCTTCATTCCTTTCTTGATCTTTCTGCAAGTTGTTCTGTATTTATCAGCTCCCTCAGTGCTCTTCTTGTCTCTCTTGAGTTCTCTTCTAATGTCACACATTTGTAGTATTTCATTTGTGACCCAAGGTTTTATCTTCTTACGGTGTTTCCCAAGAATGTCCATTGCTGCCTCATTTATTATAGTGTTGAAATTGTTGGTCATTGTTTCTATGTCTTCCTCTATAGCAAGCAGTGGAGCAAATTTTCCACCGACCATTGCTTGGAATGGCTCTGCAGTGCTTCGATCTCTAAGTCTTTCTAACTCAAACTTGATTCTGGTGAACTTTGGCTTAATGATTTTCCTTAGCCGCATCAAAAAGTCAAGCATCACAAAGTCATGATTACTTCCAACATCAGTACCAGGGAAACCCTTGTTTTAGTTGTTGATCCCAGAACGAAAGTAGTTTTTCACTATGATGTAGTCGATCTGACTGTGATGTAAACCATCAGGTGCATGCTATGTTGATCGTCTGGATGCTTTATGTACTCCTAATGTGTTAGCATGAACCAGTTTGTTATAGCTGATAAACTCCAAAAGTCTCAGTCCTCTCTCACTGGTTACTACATTACAGAAAGTGCCACAATAATCTTGCCAATCTGCCTGTGCATCAGTACCCACTTTAGCATTCCAATCTCCCTGTACAATCAGGATATCTTTCTTGTGTATCTTATCGATGTTTTGAAGCTGATTATAAAAAACTTCAATTTGCTCATCGTGATAGTCTGTTGTAGGGACGTAGACTTGTACCACTGTGATAATAAATGGTACTGCCTTTAGATGGATGAAAATAAGCCTGCTGGATATTGGGTGGCATCCTAATACTGAATTCTTGATATCCTTATGCACAAGAAATCCTACGCCGTTGACATGTTTGTCCTCTCCACTGTAATGGAGTACATGGCCTTCTTCCATTAGTGCCTCTCCAAAGTTCTTCCACCTGACCTTAGAGATTCCTAGGAGGTGCCAGGTGTCTTGTTCCATTTTGTATGTGAGTTCTTTCAACCTCCCTATTTGTCTCAATGTCCTTACATTCCATGTGGCTATGGTGATGTTATCTTTTCCACGGATCCTATTTATTGGGGTTACACCAGTAGTATAATTGTCGTGTCCACTCTGATGGGAGATGGTTGGCGCAGTCATTATTAACCCGGGTTGTGACCAATCTGGTATGGAGATTCATAGACTCATAGACTTTAAGGTCAGAAGGGACCATTATGATCATCTGGTCTGACCCCCTGCATGCTGCAGGCCACAAAACCGTCCCTACCCCTTCCCTTGACTCTGCTGTTGAAGTCCCCAAATCCTGTGTTTTAGTGACTTCAATTGGCAGAGAACCCTCCTGCTAGCGATCCCTGCCCCATGCTGCGGAGGAAGGCGAAAAACCTCCAGGGCCTCAGCCAATCTACCCTGGAGGAAAATTCCTTCCCGACCCCAAATATGGCGATCAGTAAGACCCCGAGCATGTAGGCAAGAGTCTCCAGCCTGACCCCTGTTAGCCATTATACTATTTACCTGCCATTGCTTGGTATTCCTTTGCTAATATGTTTTACTATTAAACCATTCCCTCCATAAACTTATCTAACTTAATCTTAAAACCAGACAGGTCCCTCGCCCCCACCGTTTCCCTCGGAAGGCCGTTCCAATATTTCACCCCTCTGACGGTCAGAAACCTTCGTCTAATTTCAAGCCTGAACTTCCCCATGGCCAGTTTATATCCATTCGTTCTCGTGTCCACATTAGTACTAAGCTGGAATAATTCCTCTCCCTCCCTTGTATTTATCCCTCTGATGGTTGACTTGCTCATCATGTGGTGTATCTTGGGCAAATTTATAACCTGGCGGAGCCCATCCCTCTCCAGGCAGCCCCCTTTTAATCACCTCTTACGACATGCAGGAGGAGCAGTGGGCCTATTCTGTCCCCGAACCCACAGGGGATAACCTTGGCTAAAAACCTTGGTTTTACATTTAATGTGAAAGGTGACACCTGCAGGAGTATTTTTAAAGTAATATATTGGATCTCCTCCCATTGACATCCATGGCAAAACTTTTGTTCTTGACTTCAGTGACAACAAACTCAGGCCCAGTATGTCATCTAAGCCTTTGGAATGAGCCTAAAAGTTTAGTTTCTTAGCTGAATTGAAAAGACTTTTTTGCTTTGTCTTGTCTTGCTCACTGTGCTTTTCTAATTTCAGACAATGTCTATTAATCATCTACCCCTGCTGGTTATATCTCGCCAGCTCATGCACACCCTTCACTGTGTCTCATCATCACATCCTTTTAATTTAACTTGCCTTTGTAAATTTAACTTGTCTTCTCTCCATCACATGGAGTATCTTATCTGTTATATTAATCTGCTGCTTAAATTGTTCTCAGGTTTGAATTATTTTACAGTCCTCATTTCATTTTCAAGATGACAACTTTCATCTTAGTCCACATTTCAGACAATTCTTTTTTTTCCCTCCTCACCATTGTCATACTATGTTTTTTTTTCTGCCTAAATCTGTTATTTATTTCCTCCCTATAGTTGACACTGATGAATTCCAAATTAAATCTTATATATGAAAATTGTATCCTCAACTGGAGTTGAAATCTAGCCCTTTGACATTATTATTGCACTATGTTCATGGGCAGGTAGTTGAAAATGATAGATTTCCACTGACTGGAAGTCATAAAGTTGTACAACTGATTGCAAATATATTTATGTACATGTACTTCTTTTGACTGTGGTGTTTTACAGAGTCTTTCTGTCTTCAGTTTGTCAGTTTATATGAGAAGAGTTAACTTGTTTTTCTGTACAAGTCCATCATTCTGAGGTAGACAAGGTAAATGACATCACACCTTTAATTAGACCATGAAAAAGCCAAAGGTTTATATTTGTTTTAATGTGTCTGGTTGGCCAGATAAAAGGATATTTTGATGGGTTCTTTCTTGTGTTCTTCAGTGGTATCCCTGGCTCCACAATGGCATCTCCTGAATGTTGCACTGGATGTTTCACTTCTACATAGCAGTATGGATGTGGCCAGACTAGAACTGGGCGAAACCTACGTGATGTATATCAAAGTCCAAACAGATTGGCAGACTTGATTTGCATCAGACTCTAAAAAAGTACTGTTGTTCAGGTGTAAGATACACCTTGAAACCATGGTCAGTCCCTGCTGATACTAAGTCCTTCCACAGAGCTAGCATGGCTTCCTTCTCCCTGTCAGTGTGACTCTGTTAGAAGCTGGGCTGTCATTGAGTCTCTTCCCCTTTATCTTGTGGTCTCTGAAAGGGGTGAAGTTGCAGAGGTCAGTTACCAATCATTTCACCAATGGAAATCTGTGTGGTACAGATTGCAATGTGCTGTGGAGATTATCTTTCCCCCCAGCACTGCCTCTTTCCCGTCCCCTGGCCAGCCTATGTACCCCAATTCTGTGGAGCTGCCAACTCTTGTGATTTTTATTGCAAGTCGTGTAACATATGGTGTTTCTCAAAGCCCCAGCTCCTAGAGGCAACAATTTCAGCTTTTCTTTACAAAAAATCTAGATTGCCTAGAAAAGCTTGAAAACGTGACCTGAGTGTACCCTAGAGGCTCACTAACCATAATGCAAAGGAAAAAAATCCAAAATATATTTATGTATATAAAAAAAACCCTCACTACTACGCTAATATATATATATTTTTTAGGCCAGATTCATGACTTTTGAATGCTTGGAGTTAACGATATTGCAGCAAGACCATGATCCCTGGGGCTGAGGATAGCATCGGTTATCGGCACTGCTCCCCAATCTTGCATATTTTAGGGGGCTTTCTGCCACACCATAGGGGGGAGTGAGTGTCCTTGTGATTTAATTACAGGTTTCAGAGTAGAAGCCGTGTTAGTCTGTATCAGCAAAAATAAGAGGAGTACTTGTTGCACCTTAGAGACTAACAAATTTATTTGAGCATAAGCTTTTGTGGGCTAAAACCCACTTCATCGGATGCATGTATTTTCCACTGCATGCATCCGATGAAGTGGGTTTTAGCCCACGAAAGCTTAAGCTCAAATACATTTGTTAGTCTCTAAGGTGCAACAAGTACTCCTGTTCTTCTTGTGATTTAAGTCTTTCTTGCTGTTTTCCTCAGTGTTGCAAGTTGGATTTCTTCAGCGAGTCTAGTGAGCAACATTCAGGTTTGCTGGGGGGATGGGTAGTGAGCTTGAGAACCACAAGGAACTTGTTCATTTCAGTTGGCTGGCAGGGTAAGGCTGTTCCTGGCACACTAAAATATCACAGTGTAAGCATGTTGTATTCCTCGGGTGAAATCCTTGCTTATTGACAGCCACCAGATGGCCTCCTACAGTTTTTTTTCCCCCCTTTGTTGCTCCCCTATGGCCCTATCAGGAAGAAGCAGGTGGCAGACAGGAAACCTGAATCAAACATCCTAACAATCTTTCCTAAAAGCTGCATGTAAATAAGAAAGCACAAGAAAATGAGGCCATGGCTGTAATCCAGGGGGGATTGCTAAAAACATGAAATGATGAACAAGCCGCAATGCTGAGCGTCTATCCTTAACGTACACTCCCCAAATTAGCTCTGAAGCCCATTTATCACAGAAAAGATCCTTGATCCACCTTTCTAGAAGCAAAATGACTGTAGGCAGAGAACTTAATTCCATATGTAATTTTTAATTATGTGTTTTTAGTGTTGGTGAAAGTGAATTGTGACTCTAGCCAAGAACTATGTATGCTTTTTCTCACGTTTCTTCCTGAGCTCATCTAAACCTCTTTGGTCTAAATATGATGCTGGAAAAATCTGACAATAACATGCTGTCTCGAGAGAATTCTAATATTAGCCTGCTGCAACCAGCTGGGAAATACTGTCCCAAAATTAATCTTATCTCGTAGTATATCTCGCCTCTCTCTATTTATCTCAGCAATCCCTCTCCTTTCCGAATTTGGTAATTCCACTTCCAATCATGGTTCAAATCACAGAATACAGTGGCATGCAAAAATACTTAAATGAGTTTTTTGTGCCTCAAAAGAGGTTTAATTTAGAGTTTTAGGTTTTTTGAGTTTTTTGAGAGCGAGCGAGAGAGAGGGAGACGGAGTTGACAGTGCCCTTGGTGCTATGCAAAACAAAGAGCAGAAAAAGGCCCCGCAAAGATATATATATGCAAATAGTCTTATTGACTTCATGGGGACTACTCCCATGCATAAAAATTTGCAGGTCCCATTCCTGAGATATGCTGAGTGCCTCCTGAAAATTGAGGCCTGATTCTAATCTCATTGAAGTAACTGGTGTTTTGCCACTAAGAAAACAAGATTGAACAACCTCACGTCCCACTGAAGCTAATGTATGTACAATAAGGGGACAGATCGGTTTTCATTTTGTTGCTTTTGGGAAAAGTCCTGCATCATTGAATAGATGATGATAATCCCTCTGTGGAATTTTAATTTAACTGTACACAGATATACAGGGATACAAAAGAAATATTCTTTTTATAGAAATATTCTTCTCTAGGTTTTTAGGATAATTTATATAGAACTCTATTGGCTCCATCTCAATTAAGGGTAAACCTAACCATTAACTGTGACATAACCAGGACTCACAAGTTTGAGATAACCAAATTCATCTAATTTGTGAATCAAAAGTACATTTAAAGCTATGAAGAGATGAAAAGAATTAATCCAATTACACTACCCAACACTTCTTTTGTCTAAATAGTATTTAACAGTAAAGGATAATTCTTTATTAGGTGTTTGTGAACCATCCTGTAGAAATTAATATTCTTTTCCATGCTATAATATTCTATATAATGATTTGAAAACCTATAGAAATGATATCATTCTCATTTAAAATTGCAAAAGGATTTAGAGTGTTGTGGTAGCCGCGTTGGTTCCAGAATATCAGAGAGACAAGGTCTATGAGTATTATCTTTTATTGAACCAATTTCTGTTGGTGAAAGAGACAAGTTTATGAGCTATACAGAATTCTGTGTAACTTGAAAGCTTGCTTTTTTCACCAATAGAAGTTGGTCCAGTAAAAGATATGACCTCACTAGCTTGTCTCTAAAAGTATTTAGAGTAATTTATTTAGAATATTATATTCCTTTAGAATTCTATTACCATTGTCCCTATTACATTCTATAGGATTTTGCCTTATGTTCTCATTTTGAATGAGATTTGCCTGCATGTGAAAAATGGTTGTCCGTCAACAGGCAGTGTCCTTTCAGTTTATGCTTTGCTGGAGGATTATACTCTTTTGACTATCCTATGTAATTTTACTTATAGGCAACAATGATATGTATCGAATTTATTTTGATCAAGTATTTGTTTAAAGTTCAGTATGTAAAATCATGAGAGAATCTTAGAGCAACTAATGAAGCCTCAGTAGATATAAATATTTGAAGGATGTTGTTATTTATTCACTTCATAAATCAACCCTGGTTTGTACAGCTGAATATAATCCGAACAGTGGAAATGAGAAATAACCATGGCATACATCTTTGCTGCATAATTTTATGTCACTTTATAGCTTGGAAAATGTAGTGAATTTCATAAAAATGACAAATGACACAACTGTGTAATAAATAGCTATAGTTTATGAAATGTGAATTGGAGTTTAGATTCAGATGGAAATACTTTTTCAGGAAATTGAGTGAAGACTTAAATCTCCCAAACTCTCTATGCAGAAAATAATCTGATTTCCATATGTTTGTTCTGTATTATGATCAATTACATGGCATGCACAATATACTAAATATAAAACATATGAAACATACACAAAATTGGTTTGAGTTCATATAAAAAAGTATATGGTATGAAATTAATTACTGTATATTTAATACATGAAATTTATATGATTTTTATCACATAGCAGGCCAAATTTTGGCCTGATTCACACCTCAAGCAAGTCTTCTGAATGTTGTCCACTGTAGGCTTCAAATGTAATATATCTTCTACTAGGTATAGGAAATTTCTATATTGTATGTCCCATATTCTGCATCTACTGGAGGTGCATGTTAATGATTCAAGTATATCCCTGTGTTTTAACAGGATAACCTGAGGCCATCATTCTCCTACTGAAACAAATCCCTTCTTTTTTTTAATTAGTGTATAACAATATAACTTTAATATAAATTATAATTAGTATATAAAAACCAAAAGGGATATATACAGGAAATGGAAGGAGGGGCATGTCACCAAGAAAGTATCCATGGGAATAGTGCAAGCATGTAAGGACAAAATCAGGAAAGCCAAGACAAAGAATGAGTTACAGCTGGTAAGAAATGTGAGAGACAACAAGAAGGGGTTCTTCAAATATGTTAGACAAAAAAGAAAGATTAAGCACTGTGTGGGTCTGCTGTTCAATGGAGAAGGTGAGCTGGTAACAGAAGATGATAGGAAGGCAGAGCTGCTCAATGCCTACTTTGCTTCAGTCTTCTCACAAAAAAATAACATGACCAGATGACTGGTGAAGTTACCACAGATGACAATGGAGAAGGGATGCAGATCTGGATAAATAAAGAACGCATCGGAGATCTTCTGACCAATTTGAATGAATTCAAACCAGTGGGGCTGGGTGCTATTCACCTGAGGGTACTGAAGGAATTAACTGACGAAATCTCGGAGTCACTGGAAACAATATTTACAAACTCATGGAGAGGTCCTGGAAGACTGGAAAAGGGCTAATGTAGTGCCCTTCTTTAAAAAGGGGGGGGGAAGGAGGAGCCAGGAAACTAGAGACCAATCAGCCTGATTTTGATACCTGGGAAGCTACTAGAGCAATGTATAAAACATTCAATTTGCAAATATCTGGAGGATGAAGGGGTGATCACTAGCAGCAAGCATGGATTTACCAAGAACAAATCATGCTAAACCAGCTTGCTTTCCTTTTTTGACAGGATGACTGATTTGGTTGATGGGGGAATATGGTGGACATAACATACCTGGACTTCAGCAAGGCTTTTGACACAGTCCCACATGACATTCTGATAAGTAAGCTGGAGAAATGTGGGCTCAAGAGAACTACAATTAAGTGGATCCATAATTGGTTAAACAACCGCAAACAAAGAGTAACTATTAGTGGAATTAGATTGGAGGGAGGTCTCAAGTGGGGTTCCATATGAAGTTTGTAGATGACCCAATGCTAGGGGTGGGGTTGCCAGGGTTACTTTGGAGGGTAGAGCTAAAATTCAGAGAGATTTTGATAAATTGGAGAACTGGGCCATAGACAACAAAATGAAATTCGACAAAGACAAATGTCAGGTGCTACATTTATGGAAGAAAGACCAAATGCACAAATGCAGAATGGTGGGAAACCTGCTTGGCAGCAGCACTGCTGAAAAAACGCTGGGAGTTGTAGATGTCCAGATTCCCTGATTTAGCAGATAAGGAGCTTATCTGTATCACTGTGCCTCCTGAATTTTGGCAAGGACTCTACCAGCCTAGAAGCTGCAACACAGATATCAAAAGAAAAGGAAATTAAATGCGCCCATCAAGGTGGGAAGCCATTGTCTTCAAATAGACCATTTAGATTAATTTTCTTTCTGTTTTAAGGGGAAAGAGTTTCCAATGATCACATTAGATATCATCACATCATAACAATGTGGAAGAACTTGCAATGCAAAATATCAGAAAATGAGGACATAATTTAGAAAAAGCTTTAGAGATCAGACCTGTGACCAGTCTAGTCCAACACCCTATCTCTGACAGCAGTGGCCAGTATCAGATAGGTCAAAAGGAGGATACAAGAAGTCTCTGGTAGCCAGGGCCGGCTCTGGCTTTTTTCCGCCCCAGGCAAAAAAACCTCCCGCTGCCCTCCGCCCCCGCGGCGAGGAGCGCAGCAGGGGAGGGCTCTGGCCGCGGCCCAGCTCTCCCTGGCTGGCCGGAGCACCGGGGGGAGGGCGGCGAGCCCGCCATGGGCTCCGCTCTCCCCAGCGGCAGGAGCGCCGGGGGGAGGGTGGCAAGCCTGGCCGGGGTCCCGCTCTCCCCGACCGGCCGGAGCGCCGGGAGGAGGGCGGAGAGCCCGGCTGCGGCCCCGCTCTCGGGCCTGAGCACCGCCCCCCTCCAGGTGCCGCCCCAAGCACATGCTTGGTAGGCTGGTGCCTGGATCCGGCCCTGCTGGTAGCTATGGAACAACCTGCTTATACAGAATGGTTCTTCCTACTACCCATCATTTAGAGGTTAGTTTATACCTGAGGCATTAGGGTTTATATCTTTTCCAAACTTTTTAAAAAAAAATCTACACTATTGTAATTATGGATGTTCCCATAAACCTGTTGCAGGAAAACCCACATAAATTGCTGATATTTAGATTTTGAGGCCACACAGAATCAAAGCAAAGCGCAAGCACACTTAAACCAGCCTCAGCCCAGGGGATGGACTAGATGACCTCTTGTGGTCCCTCCCAACCCTTTCATTCTGTCACCAATATATTAATTGGGGGAGGAATAGCTCAATGGTTTGAGCATTGGCCTGCTAAACCCAGGGTTGTGAGTTCAATCCTTGAGGGGGCAAAATCAGTACTTGGTCCTGCTAGTGAAGGCAGGGGGCTGGACTTGATGACCTTTCAAGGTCCCTTCCAGTTCTAGGAGATGGGATATCTCCATTTATAAAAAAATTAAATAAAATAAAAAAATTGGACCAATAAAAGTAACCTTTGGGTGAGATAGTAGAATAGTCTGACAGATTGTCCGCCACAGCTTGAAGCCTGCTCTTTAAGAATCTGTCAATTAATTACTTATATATAACATACCAGTACATTGAAATAATGGATTTCTATGGAAATTTGTGCTCATAGTCTATATAAATAGGGGGACATGGCAAAATGAAGGAAAGAGTTGTGAAGAACAAAGGAATTATGCCATCAAAACAAAACAAAAAAAAAAACAATTTTGCTGAAGATTGACAGAATCAAGAACCTTGTAATTAGTGCTGCATACTACATATTCCTCAGAAAAAAATTATAGCGTACATACGTTTGTATGAAATTCTGGAATGTGGGTGCTTTGTATCTCAGTGAGATTGTGATATACACTAATGCTCTCTGCTGATGTTGGTTTTTACTAAACAAAAAAGGCATTGTAAATGGCATAAAAGAGGTAATTCCTACTGTGATTTGAGTGCCAGAGGCCTTCCTTAAATCCCTGATTCAGCAAAGCAGTCAAGTGTGCGGTTCACTCTAAGCAAGTACTTAAGTGCTTTGCTGAGTCAAAGCCTAAGTGAGTAAATTTCCTATTGAAATCAATGGGAGTTTTGCTTGATTTAAGATCAGAATCTGGCCCTTTTTATTTAAAGAATTTGGCCCTTTGCACTTAAAAAATGTGGTCTGTCTTTGGGCTCAGATGTATTTTCAGTGGGATTGAATTCCAGAGGCAAGAAGCCACCACCACAATACCCTGCCCTCTATTCTCTTTGCTTTACTTTAGGGATAACTAGCCATTGTGTTAATCAGTCTGGGTTTGGATTTTGTTGACGGTGCTAAGAAATTCGTTCCTTCAGAACCTTCCCTGGGATTTGGCTCACATCTTTAAGTGCTGCCTCCCATGCTTTTCATCCTTGGTTTTTCTGCTGAGACTGCCAACAGTGGCACTATTTGGGGTGGGAGTTCAGTGATGCAGACACTTACATCAGTATTCTCTATGAACTGGATTGAGATCAGCATCACACGATGTGGAGCAATGACACGCAAAATCTGGTCTGCCAGTTTGGAGCAACTCTTCAAGGCCACTCTTGAAAATTTCAAAACATTGTTTTTGATTGGAAATAGAAATCAGAGCTACAACTTTGGACTTTCTGTGAATATTGCCAAGAGGCGCACACGACTGATTCATTCAATTCTGCTCAATTTTACTCTCTGCTGTGAGCAGCTCAAACACTGATTCTTTTCTGTATTTTCTACTTTAATATTTTTAAGCCTTTCCCTTTGTGTACAGTTTATTCTCTCGGTTGCTAATAGCCTGTGAAACAGTGGCTGATACACACGGAGTTCTCTCAAGGAGACTTTCCCTTTGTTCTTTCTTGTCGGTTTCCTTAATCTAAAATAAATCATTTTAGACTGAAAATGGATGATTGCACATTACAGGTGTGTGTGAAGGAGAACATTCTCAAACAACTTCACTCCTGCTCTATATTAAAATAAAGGGAAATTGCTGCTACCCTATTTATACATTGGCTGTAAACTTTTAGGTCTTGGATAAGTGATAAGGAGCAATGAAACATACATGTGAGACCTACTAATTTGCAATCCTAATAGAAGTGCCATCAGCTAATACAGTTTATTTTTATTTTTTGTTATTGCTTAATTCCAGAATTGGCAAAAGAGAGAGTGTCTTTTTGGTACACATCATGCAGCTGAATCTCCCTTGATGACAAAATCTTATTTCATTTTTTGAAAGCAATCTTGATAAGTGAAAAATTATGTAAGTGCTTCACTTTTCATTGTAGGCTATTACTTAAAATGTTACCATTAGAGGAAAGCTTTTCACTTGCTAAACAAGTCTCTTAGCTCTGCACCACAGAGGGGGCTGAAGGGAACATTAAAAGTCAACTAGCTGTGCTGCATCATCACAAAAAGCACTTGCTAACCTGCTAAGCAGGGACGGGAGAGAGAGCACACTGTGGAGGGGGCAGAGAGGGGAAAAAAATCTCCTGTATGATGTTTGCAGTTGCACATTTTATTAAAAGTTTCTCAGGATTGTTCCTCTGAAGCCATGGAACTTCTAGAACAACAGAAACACACACACGCACACACACACTGTCTGTCTCTCTAGACTAGTCCCTTACCACACTAGCAATTTTATTAGAGTAGTGAATAGGCAAATGAGATTTTAACTTGGACTTAAAGTTTGTTAACGTGGGAGTATTATACTAAAACAGAAATTGCTTTACCTCTCTGACTTCATGCATGCTGGAGCTGTTAAAATATTATTGCCACAAATGAAGTAGCACTTTGTATTGTAATGTACACTACTGAGCCCAATAAAACAGCAAAAATACCTTTAATATATTTGCAGTGTGCTTCGGGGAGAGTATGTGGGTGGAGGACAGTGGGAGTGAAAAATATTTCAAGTGTAGCAAATGAGAAGGAAAAAGGAGCAGAGAATGAAAGAAGGATAAAGGAGTAGTAATGCTAAAAAGAAATAATGGGGGATGGGAAAGCAATGTACAAAGGGAGGTATTAGAACCTATCAAAACTTATCCTCCTGCCTTCTTTGGGAAAGGATATGTGAATGCAGCTGGGGCAGTCGTAGCAGTAATGATATTGCTCCCTCCCTAGCTAACCAGCTCATTCTTTGAAGGATAGGTACACATGAGACGGATCTTATGTAATGTTTTCTAGGTTGCTGTTGTATGGCTGTTGACAGTGAGTTTAATTACAGCATTACCGCTGGGTAGAGCTGCAAAGTCTGGATAAAAACATCTTCAAATGTAAGGGTGTCCAAGCACAGCGCTTTGGTGCAGGCCCCCTCCAGGCAACTCTATTACATTCCCTTCACATTGCATCCTGAAGCTTATTTTTGTCCCCTCCGTTTCCTTCTCTCACATCCATGATCTCACAACTCTTGCTATTTCTCGCATTTTAAAAATCTGCCTTTTTTCTGCAAACCCTGGTTCGTGCCATTGTTCCTTCTCCTCTGGATTATTGTCACCACCTCCTCTTTGGTTTCCCTGACTCTCTTTTAGCTGCTCTTCAATCTGTCCAACATTCAGCAGATAATAAAAGGCTAAATTGTGCTCTGCGTGTGGTTGCGTTATCCTGGAGCTGGGGCAGAGAACCAGATTGTTCACTCCGAGTGCTGCAATCTGCTTTCCAATCTGCAACTCCCCTTCACTTTGGGCAGAAGAGAGGGGAATAACCTGTGCCAACTTACTTCATCTGCCTTGCTCTCCTCAACCTGCGCACTCCCCGCCGCCCCACATGGAAGGAAGAGTATTGCCCCATTGGAAGCTGCTCTCTGCCCCACATGGCTACCTGCGATAGATAGGCCCATAATCGTCCTTCCTGCAGCTTTAACCATGTCATGTCCCTGCTCAAGTTCCTTTGCTCTTGTCTTGTCCTCACTTCTAAAGGTATGTCTACACTTACCAGAGATTGACGCTGCAGCGATTGATTCATCGGGGGTCGATTTAGTGGGTCTAGTGAAAACCCACTAAATCAACCGCAGATCGCTCTCTTGATTCCGGTACACCACCGCAATGAGAAGTGTAAGGTAAGTTAATGGGAGAGTTTCTCGTCGACCCAGCATGGTGTAGACACCGCAGTAAGTCTACCTAAGCTACGTTGACTCCAGCTATGTTATTCACAAGCTGGAGTTGCATAACTTAGGTCAACTTAACTGCGTAGTGTAAACCTGCCCTAAAAGGCTCTGCACAACTCAGTCCCTGGTCCCTCCTTCTCTTAGTTCTCACCTTGTTGTTTTCTTGTTATCCAGCACCTTGTGGGTCAGAGACCTTTGTCTTCTCCCTGTTATGCCTTTGTGCACATGGCTCCCTCCTCCTGGACCTCCCTTTGTTCTGTGCACCAAGCATCCTCACCCCTCCCCACCCGCCCAAAAAAATCTCTTCTAATAAGCCACGTATTCCACCAGTCTTTCCTCCAATGACTTCCACTCCTACTCAGGAATCATCTAGAATATTTGGTCACAGTCTCCATTACAGATCCCAGAGGGTTGTGTGCTGCATTCTGCACAGGCAGGGGTTGAGTTTAGCTGTTCTGTCTGGTTCCTTTTTCCTGGATCACTCTTTCCTTTTTGGTATTCAGCCAGACACTGAATAGATCCTGTAAGTGCCAAATAATTGCATGTGAACAGCAGCCTTATCATTTTAGGCACAAAGGGCTTTAATCAGTTTTCATGATTTGAATATTAAGGGCTGGATTATCACTCAGAATAAGGTCTTCCTTGCTTCCCTGCTCAGACTGGGGACCCAGGGTTTGGTGGAGAGAACAAGGGTACTAGAGCTAGGCAGGTGCTGGATTTTTCATTTCATGGGGAATATCACAAGGTTTCCATTCTGAAACGAGAAAAAACGAGAAAAAAAATTGAAATTTCCCACCAAAAAAGATTCAAAAAATGTTTCATTCCAATTCTGACTTTTATATTAGATGGTAATAGAAAATTTAAAAAAGTAACAGTCATTTTTGAAATGGAAAGGTGAAACCAGCAGGTCCTAAAAGGTCCTTTTTTTTTCCAGTTTTTTCTTTGAAACAAACTTGTGTCAAAATAAGCACATTTACGTGAAACATTTTGCTTTTGACAAATTGGCATTTTCCAATAGAAAAGTATTCCCCTGGAAAATTTCTGACCAGCTCTGCAAGGGATACCTGCTATGAGCAAGTGTGTAGTGAGGGTGCAGAGTAGGATGAGCCCTGGTTTTACATCCCACCTTATTTGCTGGCCAGTAGCTTTCAGGAAGGGATGAAGTAATTGACTCTCTCCCCAGTGCAAGGAGGAAGCAAGGGAGCTATTGCAACTCTCTGAATCAGTTTGTTTTCTAGTTTGCTCCTGAGGCAGTGCAGCTACATGCTGCTTCTTTCTCATAGCGCGTTGTATGGTTACAACAATCTAACCTAAAATAATAGTCTGAGTCTGTGTCCCGTTCTCATGGTGAGTAGCATCTTACTCCACTAATAGACCCATTCAATTTAATGGGACTAATCATGGAGTAAGGATGATAAAATCTAGCCCTCCATATAGATCCTAAAATATATTAAGGGCCAGTTGGTGCATTCCTTTCTCACGTCTGCAAGCTGTTCATGGGACTGCTCAGGTGAGTAACTGCTGAACAATGTGAGTAACGATTGACTCTAAATGGATAGCTAACAATATTCACTGTATCTGTTATAAATCATTTCTAATGGCAATCAACTATAGATGCAACTGTGCTAAAACTGAAGACGGAATACAATCACTAATAAAATGAAAAGATTTGGAAATTTCATTTAAAATTTAACTGGAGAGATAGTGCTATAATACCTATTTTTAATTTTCAAAAGAGTTCATTTCATGTGTTGTAATTCGTTACCCATGGAATAATTGTTTTTACATTATGCATTAACTTTAAAATATATTTTTTAATAATTTATTGAATACTTAGCGTGCAAATTGACTAAAAGTGCCTTAAGTCAAAAAACGATAAGTGCTGAGCAGCTAAGCACATGCAGTTAATTTTAAATTAAAAAAAACACTAGTTTAATGTGTTTGCATTAGTTATACTTAAGGATTAAGGGCCCAGTCCAAACCTATCAGAGTTAATGGAGAGATTCCTACTGAGTTCAGTATGTTTTGGATCAGGTTCTAATACAGTTCCGATGAGTCACTTAGTTTTGTAACTGTCTCCCATACTCGAGAAATAAAAGTTTGTTTGGAGAGAATTTCCATAGCTGGCAACTCATACTTCATACCCCCTATCTTACCTGTTGAATTTCAGCAAACAAAAGCCCAGTGTGCCCCCTTCTGCACGTCATGGAAGGGAACTATTTTTACTGCATTTTAATTAGGGACTCTGCATTGCCCTGATAAGAGAGTGAAGTTTGTACATACCTCCTCCTAGCTCTGCTGGAAAGCTGCCTCCCAATAGCATCCTCTGGGAGCTGCCGTTCTCTGGTCCCTGGCAGCTCCTTACAGATACATTCCTTTGGAGCTACGTAGCCACCGACATCCTGACCAGGGCTTCCCAAGGTTCCCCCACTGGAGGAGATCCCAGAAAAAGTCAATAAAGCTTGGGGGATATTTAATTTTTTGAAGATGTTCCACAGGATCTAAAAGGGAATGAGGGGCAATTCCTCCAGTCCTGCCCCACAGTCTGCCCTGGCTCCATCCCTGTCCCATGCAGAGAGAGCTTCACAGGGTTTAGGGAGAGAAAGATGGTGCTGCAGAGGCACCCGACTTCTGTTCCGTTCTCTGAGGGACCCTGCATGAGTAGATCTTTGGGGGCTATGAATGTGGGCCACTACTTTTAGTGTGACTCCTTTCTTTTGCTCAGGGTCAAAAACTGAGTGATATGCTGACAATCAGAGGGACATTAGTAATAATAATCCCAGCAATCACACCTTAAAACCTTTGCCAATCAATGACTGCCCAAGTAGCCCAAGAAAACCTCCAGATGAAATAGTGTCAGTAAAACTGACCATTGTAAAGAGCACACACAAACAAAGCAAACCAGGAGTTTAACTGATTCAGGTCCAAGTGTGTAAAGCCAAAATAAAAGAGCTGAAAAAGTGAAAAATCACAGTAGGGCAGAGGAAAGGACCCTCAGCCTCCACTTGAGCTTTAATACCACCCCGCAGCAACTTCTATGTGGAAACGTCGACTTATGTGGGTTTGGGCATGGAAACCACTGGCCATACCTCCCTTTGTGGCTGACATACCCACGTCGCCTCTGCATCTTCTCCTATGGAGCTCTGCACTGGAAGCCACTTCTATGAAACATTGGGGATCCAGGATCTTCTTATCTAGGAGGGGAAGGATAGCTCAGTGGTTTGAGCATTGGCCTGCTAAACCCAGGGTTGTTAGTTCAATCCTTTACAGGACCACTTAGGGATCTGGGGCAAAATCAGTACTTGGTTCTGCTAGTGAAGGCAGGGGACTGGACTCGACTCAATGACCATTCTCAGAGATAGGATACCTCCATTAATTAATTGTATTTATTTAATTTAGGTTTTATATTAGCCAAAGTGCTTAATTTCTGCTATGTTAATTCTTCATGTATTTGTATTATTGGTCTTGGGATAGGTCCCATTTCATGTGACAGTGGTAAAGGATCACAGAAAGAATTGCTTTCTTCTAGCTCTGAAGAAGGACAGCACTATCAATTCTCTCTTAAAACTACTTTGTGTGTCTGCTTCACTGTAGAGATTCTGCCTAGCCCCCTCTGACCTGGCTTTGTGCTAGAGATTTAAAGAAATTGTACACGTCTCCTGAGGCCTATATTAGTAAATGGATATCTAAAAACAGTGTGAAAATAAGCTGGCAAGTCCAGTGCTCAGCAGGTTTAAATGCATTCAACTAAATAATTAAACAAACTGTGTGTGTGTGTGTGAGAGAGAGAGAGAGAGAGAGATACATCTAGTAGATTTGTCAAGTCTTCCTGCTGTTGTTTAATTTTGCTATGGATCCTCATCTGAACACTATTTTGCACAATATATTCCTATATGTATGTTGCCCCTTTTTTATTCAAATTGCTAGTCAAAGTTTGGGGCTGTGGGAATGTTCCAGTTGGGAGCAGAAGTTGGTGATAGGTATTTCTCTGATGCAGTCTTGTTTATTTACAAAGGATGTACAAAGTCCTGTGTCTCTGAACACAGAAGGAATCAAATAGCAGGAAACAGTTTCTTTAGCTCACAGTACCATGAACACACTTTTTAGCCTGTATCCCTGACCCAAAAACCTTTCCCCAGATTTCTTCCAGGGTCAGACACACTGCTTTCAGCTGCTCCTTCAGACTGCCTGTCCCTCCTTGCTCTTCTGTGTTCTTCCTTCTCTCTTTCACAAACATCCTTGCCCAAAAGAATACTCAGCAAAGACTCCAGGGCAGGTTCACACTCCTTTTGTCCTGGATGGGGGCTTATCCTTACAGTTATGTTAACTGAAGAATGAGTGTGCACCTATCAATCTCAATGAGGTTTTAACTTAACCCTTAACAAGGTTTCACACAGCTCATAGCATGTCCTATTCAGTCATACAGTCCCATACCATCTCATAAGAGAAAATTCTCACTTTTAGTGGTAGATTGTGTTGAGCCTTGTGCCATGGGACAAAAGGGCGGTTCAGGGAAGGGGGAAGATAGAGGGCATAGGAAGCTTTCCCAATACATAAGTGGCTAGTCACAATTCCAGTCCCTCTGTACCCTGAGCACAAAGACTGGGCAAAGCTAGTGCTGACAGCAGCCCAGCCTGGGGACAGGCAGAGGCGAGGGAAGGGCTGTGACCATGTGCCCCTCCATAGCAAAAAACCGAGCAGGGCTGGTGCACGGGGAGGGCATGCTGCACCCTTTCAAATGACATAGTGGAGTTGCTCTGATCTGTGTTCCATAAACCACCTGGTTTGAGTGAGGCTCAGTGCTGCTGAGGTCGCACGCCTACATACTCTCTTATTGCAAACTGTCATCTTGCCCTAGTTTATGCTGCCTAATTTGCTTGTAAGGAAGAGAAGGAAATGGTCAGGAAATCTGCATCCTATTTAGAAATGACATCTTTGTTATGCAAGCTCTGTGCATACACCCATTGCTTGTGATGGTAAACACTATGCATAGAATAACTCCACACTTCCGGGGAGGTGGGAGGGGACAATATAAAAATCAAGACAATAGAAATGTGTTTTAATTTTCGTGGCTGGTTAAGATACAGTTGTATGAATCAAATTATGTCAGACCAGCCAGAAGTGACAACTCGAAGTAATTCATTTTTATGATCATGTTGAGAAGATGCTGAAGGTTACAGATATTACTAGAGCAAGGCTGCATATGGAAATGTTCTGTAAACAGGGTCCATTTGAACAGCTTTGCCTTTGGAATGCAAGCTTTCGGATTGTAAAATGTACTCTAGCACAACTGTTTACGATAGTGGGAAAATGAAAAATCTTACCTGTTACCTCCACTTAAGGGTCAGATAACATTTAATATTTTTAAATTGCCAGTAAATTTACAGTTGCTTCAGTTGACAGGATATGAGATTAAAATAATCTCCTGTAATGACAGAAGGTAGTTTAACATTTATAGGGCCTCAATCATCCTGCCATATGAGCAAAATGCATTTTATCCAATTTTTTTTAAACTTTCTGATGTGATGGAGTTTGGTTTGACTGATTAATTTTAGTTCTTCTGCTTTACAGAAGAGAGAGTGAGAGAGAGAATGACCATGATAAATTGATATATTAAAGTTTTGATTAATGGTTACTTTCTATTCAGTATAATTATCAGGTGATAGTTTCAATGAAAGATGCTGGGAAATGAAACTTTTCACTCTAGATAACCATCCACCCTGTCTGGCAAGAAAAATGGGTCTCTATTTTCAACATATTACAGTGAAGCAAAGCCAATGGAGGGAGAACATACTGTTTGTGAATTTTGAAGGATAAGATTGATTTGAAAAAGTGCCTGTCCAAATGAAGTTGTGAAAGAAATTCTGATGACCCATAAATAAATAAATAAAATAAAACGGTACGCAAAAGATAACGAAACAACAATTCTTGAAAGCAAAGCTTTTTGGTTATCCGTGCTTGGCAGAGGATTATCCATTAACAAAAACACATGCACATTTATTTTTAACTGCAAAAATAAATAGGAATAAAATGTGCTTAATCCATTAACACGTGGACAGGCTCTTACTGATTGCATTCCATTTCTCACCCCGTGAAATAGTCTTGCAAGCAACTGCCCATGAAGTTGTTGGTGAGCTTCATTACCACTGCAGACTCATTAAAAAGAGGCACAATTGGGAAAAGATAGAAAACAGCAGCAAACACTAGAACTTCTTCAGAGACTCAGACTTTAAGATCAGAAGGGACCATCATGATCATCTTGTCTGACCTCCTGCACATCTCAGGCCATAGAACCTCACCCACCCATTCCTGTAATAGACCCCCTAACCTCTGGCTGAGTTACTGAAGTCCTCAAATCATGGTTTAAAGACTTCAAGTTACAGAGAATTCACCATTTACACTAATTTAAACCTGCAAGTGAACCATGCCACGTGCTGCAGAAGAAGGCGAAAACCCTCCAGGGTTTCTGCCAGTCTAACCTGGGGGAAAATCCTTCCTGACTTCAAATATGATGATCAGTTAGACCCTGAGGATGTGGGCAAGACCCACTAGCCAGACACCTGGGAAAGAATTCTCTGTGGTAACTCAGAGCCCTCCCCATCTACTGTCCCATCACCAGCCATTGGAGATATTTGCTGCTACATATATCGGCTACATTCCATTGTAGGCAGTCTCATCATATCATACCATCCCCTCCATAAAGTTATGAAGCTCAGTCTTGAAGAAATCCCATTTATATTACTCCAGTTTACGAGGTCATCCAGATCGTCTTGCATGATATTCTGGTCTTCCACCCTATTGGCAGTACCGCCCATCTTTATGTCATCCATAAATGTTATTAGCAAACTCCCACTTTTTGTGCCAAGGTTAATAATAAAAATCTTAAATAAGATTGGTTCCAATACTGATCCCACAACCTCCCTAGGCAATTTATGCCAGAGCTTAACCACCCTGACAGTTAGGACGTTTTTCTAATGTCCAACCTAAACTGCCCTTCCTGGAATTTATGCCCACTGCTTCTTTTCCTATCCTCGGAGGTTAAAGAGAACAATTTTTCTCCCTCCTTTTATGTACTTATCAAGTCCCCTTTCAGTCCTCTCTCTCTTCTCCACACTAAACAAATCCAATTTTTTCAATCTTCCCTCATAGGCCATGTTTTCTAGACCTTTAATCATTTTTGTTGCTCTTCTCTGGACTTCCTCCAATTTGTCCACATCTTTCCTGAAATGTGGCCCCCAGAACTGGACACAATACTCCAGTTGAGGCCTAATCACCACAGAGTGGAACAGAAGAATTACTTCTTGTGTCTTGCTTACAACACTCCTGCGAATGCAGCCCAGAATGATGTTTGCTTTTTATGCAACAGTGTTACATGATTGACTCATATTTAGCTTATAATTCATTATGACCCCCAGATCCTTTTTTGCAGTAGTCCTTCCTAGGCAGTCTTTTCCCATTTAGTATGTGTGCAGTGGATTCTTCCTTCATAAGTGGACTACTTTGCATTTGTCCTTATTGAATTTCATCCTAGTTTCTTCAGACCATTTCTCCAATTAGTCCAGATCATTTCGAATTGTAATCCTATCCTCTAAAGCACTTGCAACCCCTCCCAACTTGGTATCGTCCACAAACTTGTAAATGCACTCTCTATGCCATTATCTAAAAATTGATGAAGATGTTGAACAGAAATGGGCCCAGAACTGCAGGACCACACATGATATATCCCTCCTGCATGAGTGTGAACCACTGGTAACTACTCTCTGGGAATGGTTTTCCAACCAGTTATCCATCTAGGTTTTATTTCCCTACTTTGTTGATGAGATGGTCATGCAAAACAGTATCAAAAGCCTTACTAAAGTAAAAATATACCAAACCTACTGCTTCCCCCCATCCACAAGGCTTGTCACTCTGTCAAAGAAAGCTATTAGGTTGCTTTGACACAATTTGCTCTTGATCCATGTTGACTGTTACTTATATTATTCTAGGTGTCTGGAAACTGATTGCTTAATTATTTGCTCCATTATCTTTCTGGGTACTGAAGTTAAGCTGACTGGTCTGTAATTCCCCAGGTTGTCCTTATTTCTCTTTTTATAGATTGGCACTGTATTTGCCCTTTTCCAGTCTTCTGGAATCTCTCCCATCTTCCATAACTTTTTGAAGATAATTGCTAATGGCTTAGATATCTCCTCAGTCAGCTCCTTGAGTATTCTAGGATGTATTTCATTAGGCCCTGGTGACTTGAAGGCATGTAACATGCCTAAGTAATTTTTAACTTGTTCTTTCCTTGTTTTAGACTCTGATCTGACCTCATTATCACTAGCATTCATTAAATTAGATGTCCAATTGCTTCTAAACTATTTGGTGATAACTGAAACAAAAAAGTCATTTAACACTTCTGCCATTTTCACATTTTCTGTTATCTCCCTTCCCCCCCATCATTGACTAACTGGCTACCCGGTCTTTGATCTTCCTCTTGCTTCTAATGTATTTATAGAATGTTTTCTTATGACATCTCATTTTGTGCCTTGGCCTTTCTAATTTTGTCTCTACCTACTTGTGGTGTTTGTTTATATTAACTCTTTATAATTTGACCTAGTTTCCACTTTTTATAGGACTCTTTTCTGAGTTTTAGATAATTGAAGATCTCCTGGTTAAGCCAGCGTGGTCTCTTGCCATACTTCTTATCTTTTCTACACAGTGGGATAGTTTGCTCTTATGCCCTTAGTAATGTCTCTTTGAAAACTGCGAACTCTTTTGAACTGTTTTTCCTCTTAGACTTGCTTCCCAGGGGTTTTTACCTACCAACTCCCTGAGTTTGCTAAAGTCTGCCTTCTTGAAATCCATTTTCTTTATTGTGCTGTTTTGCCTCCTTAGAATCATGAGCATGATCATTTCATGATCACTTTCATCCAAGCTGCCTTCCACTTTCAGATTCTCAACCAGTTCTTCTATATTTGTCAAAATCAAATCTAAAACCGCCTCTCCCCTCGTGGCTTTCTCCACCTTCTGAAATAAAAAAAATGTCTCCAATACATTACAAGAACTTGTTGGAAAATCTGTGCCTGGCTGTATTATTTTCCCAATAGATGTCTGAGTAGTTGAAGTCCCCATCACGACCAAATCCTGTGCTTTGCATGATTTTGTTAGTTGTTTATGCTAATGGACACAATGAAAAAAAAAAGCCAGGTTGCTGCTGGTATTCACAGAGCAGCTCCACATGGTGGATTGCTGCTTCTGGGCCCAAGAAATGAGCACTGCCTGGTGGGATTGCATAGTAATGTAGGTTTGGGATGATAAGGAGAGGCTATGTTACTTTTGGATATGAAAGTCCATATTCCTGAATCTGTGTGCCAAGCTCTCTCCAGATCTCCAGCACAGCGACACCAAATTGAGAGCAGCAGTGATGGTAGAGAAGTATGTAGTGATCATGCTCTGGAAGCTTGTAATACCAGATTGCTATCGGTCACTGGGCAATCAGTTTGGCGTGGGAAGAACCACAGTGGGAACCATTGTCATCCAAGTGTGTAAGGCCATTCAGTGTATCCTCCTGTGCAGGACAGGGTCTCTTCGTAATGTGTAGGAAATAGTGCTGGATTTGTAGTAATAGGATTCCCAAACTGAGATGGAATGATAGACCTCAAACATCTCCCTATTCTGGCACCATCCCCTCTTGCCAAGAAGTATATCAGCAAAAAAAGAGATTTTTTTTCCATGGTTACACAAGCACTAGTGGATTACCAGAGACTCTGCAATGATATCAGTGTAGGCTAATCAGGGAACATGCATGACACTCACAACTTTAAGAACACAGAAAAAGCTGCAAGCAGGGACATTCTCTCTTGACTGATGCATTACCACTGGCAATATTGAAATGCCAATAGCAATTCTGAGCCTACACCATTTCCCCTTGGCTCATGAAGCCATGCACTGGTCATCTCAACAGCACCAAAGAAACATTCAACTACCAGCTCAGCAGGTACAGAACGATTTGTGATTGTGCTGTTGGTAGACTGAAGGGTCATTGGCTCTATTTACTCACTAGATTGGATTTCAGAGAGGCAAACATCCCCATTGTCATAGTGGCATGTTGTCTCCTGAGTAATATCTGTGAGCCAAAGAGAGAAAGTCTACCATCTGGCTGGAGGGGCAGAGGTGGACCAGCTGTCTGAGGAATTTGACCAGGTAGACACAAAAGCTATTAGAAAAGCCACCCTGGAGCTACATGACTGAAGGGGGTCTTAAAAGACCATTTTAACAGTTAATCTTAGTAATGTTGTCAGATGCTTGTCTGAAACAGCATGTCTCATGTGAATGGAACTTAAATATACTTCTCATAGAGCTGGAAGGGACCTTGAAAGGTCATCGAGTCCAGTCCCCTGCCGTCACAGCAGGACCGAGTACTGTCCGTTACAGATTTTTGCCCCAGATGCCTAAATGGCCACCTCAAGGATTGAATTTATAACCCTGGGTTTAGCAGGCCAATGCTCAAACCACTGAGCTATAAATGTAGGTGGGTAAGTGCTTTCCATTATGAATTCTATATTGCATCTATAATGCTTGGTGTAGACTAATAAAAACAGGAGTCAGGTCTAGTGGTCGGAGTCTGAATGCCAGAGCCCAAGGTCAAAGCCGAGTCAGAGCCAGGGATCAGAGACGAAGTCAGAGTCCAAATGCCAGAGCCAAGTGTCATGATCGAATCAGAACCAGAATCCAGGGCTGAGGGTCAGAACTGTAATCAGAGTCTGAATGCCAGAGCTAAGGGTAGAGACAGAGTGGGAGCAAGAAATCAGAGCTGAAGGTCAAAATCAGGTTATCTGGAGTCAGGGAAGGCAGGAGCAGGGCTGGTTCCAAGCCAGGAACAAGACTGGGGCAGAACTGGAGAAGGTGGGGGGCAGGGTAGGGTCTAGGCTGGAGCAATACAGGAGCAGGGCCTGGAGTGTGGTTAGCACAAGGAGGTTGAGAATCCAGAGATATGTGCATTGAGCAGCCACTGATCATTCACAACTGCTGGGCTTAAGAGCAAGCCACCTGATTGACTTAGCCAATTAGGGGGTTCTCCTGTGGCCCAGCTGTGCTTATTGGCTGGGTGATGACTAGGTGGGTGTAGCTGTAAGTGCTCATTCCTGACAGATATTCCGAATTTCCAAAAATAAACTTTATTGTGTGCAAAGAAACAGGCAACAACATTAACATGCAAACAAATACAAAAGGTAAAAACCTTTTAGCAACTCTGTAACAGGCTGAACCATACATGAACACCCCATGTAAAAATGGAAGCAAACAGTGAATGTTTATATCCATGTATGTAACACTTATTACAGTGTAGTAAGCTGTGGCTGATTCTGTGATTTTCACAGGCCAATATATTGATACAGTAACTCCTTGCTTAATATTTTAGTTATGTTCCTGAAAAATGCGACTTTAAGCGAAATGATGTTAAGCGAATCCAGTTTCCCCATAAGAATGAATATAAATGGGGGGTTAGGTTCCAGGGAATTTTTTTTTTCACCAGACAAAAGACAATATAAGTTTTAAACAAACAATTTAATACTGTACACAGCAATGATGGTTGTGAAGCTTGGTTCAGGTGGTGGAGTCAGAGAGTGGAAGAAGGTGGGATATTTCCTAGGGAATGCCTTAGTGCTGAATGATGAACTAGCACTTGGCTTAGCCCTCAGGGGTTAACATGTTGTTAATGTAGCCTCACACTCTACAAGGCAGCACAAATGGAGGGAGGGGAGACAGAGACACACACCCTGTGTGTGTGTGTGTGTGTGAGAGAGAGATGTGCATTGCTCCTTTAAGTATGCTGACCCCACTCTAAGTACATTGCCTTTTTAAGTAGATCAGCAAGTTGAGACAGCAGCTGCTGCCAGCAAGCTCCCTCTGTCCTGAACCCTCATGCCCCCTCCCGCTCTCAGATGGGGTGAGCGGGGGGGAGGGAGAAACCCTGAGATTAGCATCCCTCTTTCCCCCCTGCACAGCAAGGAGGCGCAGCTCCAAGGCAGAGGGCAGGAGCAGCACATGGCAGTGGGGGGAGGGACAGCTGAACAGCTGGCAATTGATAGCCTGCTGGGCGGCTGCAGCACAGGGAACTTAGGGGGAGCTGATGGGGGGCTGCCGGTCCACCCTGGTTCCCCCACCAGCCAGCTGCAACGGGCTGCTCTTTCTGCAAGCGGTGGACAAAGCAGGCGGCTGCCAAGCAACATTATAAGGGAGCATTGGGCAACTTTAAACGAGCATGTTCTCTAATTGATCAGCAACGTAACAATGAAACAACATTAATCAGGATGACTTTAAGTAAGGAGTTACTGTAGCTATGTTTCTCCTTGTTTTCTCCAGGCATGGAGTGGTAGAGGTAAGTTCTGCCACCTGATATGTTGGTGGGGAGGAGTATAGGAAGCACCGATCATGGAGTTTTCCAAGGATTGAACAGGCTGTTGAGTCCGGGCTCTTTGGGCACGTAGGACAGTAATGCTCTGCAACATCTGAGCAAACCCATGATGTTCTGGTGCATTTCCCACTGTGCTTCTTGATCCCTTTCCTTCGGCAACCACTCTTTTAATTTTTAGTCCTTCTCTATAGTCTGGGTCACATAGCCTCTTCAAGCCTTGTGTTCATGGTCCAAGGCCATGGAGGATCAGAGAATCTCTGAGAACATATCCTTCCTAGTATGCTTCTTTCTCCTCCTGATCAAGGTCAGACATTCAGCAGACATGGAGGGGCAACCATCCAGGCCACATTGCCAGAGGCTGCTGATTAAAACAGATTACACCATTAGATTTACAGTCTAGTACAGTGGAAAGGGAAAGATACATCTCCAAACTTCCTTACATTATTCCCTTACGTTCCTTTAATAAGAAATGATAATTTTCACTTTAATTTTGGAGGGCTTTGATACAGCATTGGTCTGTAGCTCAACCATGGTGAGTGCTGCCTGGCCTAGAAGGGATGAAGAGGCGTGTTTTGTTGCATGGAGGGTTTAAATGCTGTAGTCTCCTCGGAATGGGTATAGGGAAAGAGCAGGCAGTTTTCACAGACTGTTTTTTTCACAGGCATCGGTTATTTTAGCTGCTATCTCACTCCTGAGGGTGACAAAGGCACAGAGAACCCAGCTGCTACTGGCGCTGCGTGAGCCCATATGTTGCTAGCCTGTTTACTGCAATAGAGCCAGCCCAACTCATCATAGAGTGGTGTGAAGTCTCCTGTTGTGGGGGAAAACACAAGGCTGCCATCCCTAGAAATGGTCCATGAAACTTTCATTGAGATTGCTTAAGAGGATAAAAGGGACATACCTATTCAGATAAACAAAGCACTCCGTATGCCCCCCCCCCCCCCCCACACACACACACCTCCTCTAGCCGAGCAAACCAAAGAATTGAAAAGCGGATGCTGGCACTACCTCTGGTTGTTCTGCCTCTACCTGAGTACAGGAAACAATCTGATGTGGATTGTGAGATTGAACTGCAATCAAAACTCTCGGTACCTTCGTACTCTAAACTTGCAGATGGGATGGACACCATTTTTAAAGGTGGAAGAAAGGCGGGAAAGGGAAGGAAAGAGGTGAGGTTTCAGGCAACAGAAAGGAAAAAACGATAAAGAATAATGCATATACACACTTACTCAAGCTCCCTTCCCCTTCATCAGTGGGCTCACTTGCGCTTGCTTGGTGGGGCTGGCTTGACTCTGATGGAGTTTCAAACAGCTCCCGGTTTATGGAATGGTTTGAGTCCTGGGCCGTGTTACCTCTCTCCCTGCCACTCTGCCTCAGGCTCCTGCGAAGTGCTCACAGAAGAATGTGGGGTGCTGGTGGGGGGTCACTGCCAAGTACAGTAGAACCACAGAGTTATAAACACCAGTGTTCAGAACTGACAAGTCAGCCACACACCTCATTTGGAATTGGAAGTATGCAATCAGGCAGCAGCCAAGACAAGCAAGCAAACAAAACAAATATAGTACAGCACTGTGTTAAATGTAAACAATGAAAAGAAGAGAAAGTTAAAAAAAAAGATTTGACCAGGGAAGGAAACTGTTTCTGTGCTTGTTTCATTTAAATTAAGATGGTTAAAAGCAGCATTTTTATTCTGCATAGTAAAATTTCAAAGCTGTATTAAGTCAATGTTCAGTTGTAAACTTTTGCAAGAAGAACCATAACGTTTTGTTCAGAGTTAGGAACATTTCAGAATTATGAACAGGGTGTTCGTAATTCTGAGGTTCTATTGTATGGCATACTGTTCATTGTAAAAGCGGTAGATTTTTGTTGTTGTTGCCTTTCTTCACTTTCTGGTATCCCTGGTGAAGTTCCTTCACTTTTACATGGCACTGTTACTCATCCCTTTTGAGCCCCAATGTCTGCATCCTCCGTACAATCTGTCCATAGATGTCTATATTTTTAAGGCTATTCCATAGTTGTGCTTTCACAGTCTCTTCTCCCCCACGCTGAGGGGAGCCAAGATTAGTTGCCTGGCTTCAGGAAGGAGCATGTCCATAGTTTTGTGTGTGTGTGTGGAGCCAGCGTGGTCAGGTGTATGTGTGTGTGGAGCCAGCATGGTCAGGTGTACATAACAAGGTGCACTGGTAGATATGCTTGCCAAGGTGGGCAGTCGGGACAAAGAATTTCAAAAACACATGGAGGGCTTAAAGCTCAGGTTGGTGGGGGTGGGGGCAGGCAGGCTGGCTTCTGTTCTCTGTGACCCCTGGGCAGTGGAGTTCAAAATTGGGACAGGAGCGGACACTTTTGCAGAGACTGGGGAATTGTGGTACTGCTGGAGGACTGTTAGGATTGACACAAGTTATACATTTGTTCTGCATCTAAGTTGGCCATGATTCTGCATCACTTGGGAAGAAGGTGGTGTTATGTCACTGTAACAGGGTGCTTAGGGGACAAATTTTGTTGTAGACACATGCACAGCTTGGTCAAGGCAAGTCCACTTAGATGACCTACATTGTAGTGTAGACCAGGTTAAGAAAGCAATATACATTTCTGATATAAATAAACTGATATCTATGGGTCTTTTGGGTATAGTAACTATTCAAGCCAGAGATGCAGGCCCATTTCATGCCCCCAAGATATGTGTGTGGAGGTTTAACCACCTCCTTTGGCACCTTTGGCATTGCTCACTCCTTCCTAGAGCCCCATGTTTACCTCTCTGCTGGTTCAGGATTTGTGCTGAGCATAGGGATGGGCACAGGGACCAGGCTGTCTGTGTTCAGTAGAGGTTGGGCTGAGTGAATATATATCACTTTTCCTAGATCTCTGGTGACCCCGCCCGGTAAACTAATGCAGCCAGGGACTGTATTACCTCTTCCCAGGAGCCCCCTGTCCACAGGATCCATGTCTCTGCAAGTACTGAAGACAGCATTCATTTGATATCACAGTCTCTGTGGGGTGCACTCAGGAGAAGATGTGATGTCGCTCTTGTAGAAATTCATTCCTGAAGGTACAATATGGCCCCATAGGAGCATATAGACTGTCTTTCCACGTTTGAGAGATTGTGGTGGGAAAACTTACTGGAAATGGAAACGTGGATAAATATAGGAACTCAATCTCCATGCTGTAAATTTAACCACTACATTCAATTTCTAAAAAAGGTTTTTAAAATATATTTATCATATTGCCAAATATTCAGATATGAAAAAGAAAAAGCTCTTTGGAGAAGTGGACATTTTTAGTGGGAGACTGAATCTTTTTTCTGTTAGAGGTTATATGAGAGACTTATGTTCAGTTTATTATAAGTAGAAATGGGGAAAGGAAGAGGTGTTTAGGGTTAAGAACAAATCAAGGCTAGATATGTTTGATATTCAACAACTCTGAAGCTTAAGACTTGTTTTCTCTAGATTTTTGACCCCAAAGACAGATTTCTGCCATCTTGAATAGAAGAAATTACAAATGCTCCATGAAATTTTCACCATCTTGTAATATAAGCTCACAAAGAAGACTGTCTTGTGATACGTTGGCTGCAACTAACGTCGAACCAGAAGATAGAGAGACAAGGTGGGTGAGGTAATATCTTTTATTGGATGAACTTGTTTATCAGAGAGAAAAGCTGCAATGACCAGAAGAAGAGCTCTGTGTAAGCTTAAAAGCTTGTCATTTTCACTGACAGACGGTCCAATAAAAGATACCACCTCACCCACTTTGTTTCTCTAATATCCTGGGACCACCAGGGCTACAACTCTGCATACAAACCAGAAAATAGGCATCTTCGGGTTTTGTATCCATTTCAGATTCAAGATTCTGATTATTAGTCCATTTCTAATAAAACCTGTGCTATAAGGTTTATTGATTACTGTGCTGTACTGAAAGCAACAGAAACAGTTGGCCAGAGATCAGCTAAGTTTGTTTCTTATTATAAATATGGTTTGAATTGTTATGGAAAGTGTGTTGTGAAATATTTTAGGCACAAGAGATTTTCTTTTATCTGGTTGGTGTCAAAGCTCTTAAGAGTTGATGTTCATTCTTTTATACATTAAGAACCTTTAAAAAGGGTAGATAAACTGCTCCATTTGTACAAAAAATGATTCTTTTCAAATGCTATCTTACATGACTTAAGATATGGCAACTTGCAGTAGAATAAAAATCATTTTGGCAAAGAGTATCCATGTATCAATTTGTATAGACAGAGATAAAAAGTTTTGCACTCAGTCCCATCACTTGAATTATGGGGAATGGATATCTATTTCAAGAGTATCTTCTATAATATTATCTTATCATTACTCCATAGGTCTTCATTTTCAGCTTCTTCTGGGTATTATTTCAGTTTAAAAAAATCATCATTTTTGTCTTTTCAATTTATCTCCTTGTTCTTTTAAAGCTTAGTTAGAGTAAAATCCAGTAGAATAAAAATCATTTTTCTTTTCAATTTTTCTTTTTGAGCTAGTTGTAGGAACATTCATATGAAAAAAAAATCATTTGTCATCCAGTTCTTTTAAGGCCTGGATATAGCAAAATTTAGAAGGAAAAAAACCCTTTAGCTATCCAGGAAGATATACTACCTTCTTAAAGTAACAAACATTGTGTAGAGAATGTGTACAGGTAAGTAGAGGAAGATAGAAGTCAGTAGATGACAAATGTTTTTGATCTCAGTGGAAGAAGTGACTTTAAAACCATACCTCTCACAGTTTGTACCTAGGAATATGGGCCCAATTCTGCATTATTAATGCACTTGGAAGTTCCACTAATTTAAGTCAGAGCTTTGGGTCTACAAAGGATGTATGATCTAATGTGTGAGTGTTGAATGGGCAAGTAATGTCTTATGACTCTAGTGAAACCAACAATGTTTCTTATAGGATTAGAGCTAAGAGAACTGCTTTGAGTAAGAACTGACACACTGGTCAGTTACTCAGGACATGCAAATAACCTTTTGTGAGATTTAAAAAATGTTTGACAAACTACTTTTGGTGTGATTCAGACCGGAAGAACCTGAACTGCACTACTGTAGGAATACTACTAATTCAGCTGCAACTAGGCAGTAAATAGAAATTTCATGAGACACAATGCTCCTAACATATGTGCATTAGGGTTGCAACTTCTTTCTACTCGCAGAAAAGCGAACACCCTTGCCCCACCCTGGCCCTGCCCCTGCCCCTCCTCCAAGGCCCCATCCATGCCCCACCCCTTCTCCAAGGCCACACCCCGCTCACTCCCCCCCCCCCCAACTCATTCATTTTTATCAGGCTGACTCAGGGGGCTGGGATGTAGGGGGGGGGGTGGGCTCTGGGGTAGGGCCAGGGATGAGGGGTTTGCGGTGCAGGAGAGGACTCCAGGCTGGGGGGTAGAGCTGAGGGGTTCAGAGTATGGGAGGGGCTCCAGGCTGAGGCAGGGGGTTGGGGTGTGGGAGGAGGTACAGGATCTGGGCTGGGCGTGGGGGTTCTGGTGTGGGGCCAGAAATGAGAGGTTCAGGGTGCGGGGAGGGGGGTCTGGGCTGGGGCACGGGGTTGGGGTACAAGGGGGTGAGGACTCTGGCTGGGGGTGAAGACTCTGGGGTGGGGCTGGGGATGAGGAGTTTGGGGTGTAGGGGGGGCTCCAGGCTGGGACCGAGGGGTTCGGAGGGTGGGAGGGGGATCAGGACTGCAGCAGGAGGTTGGGGTGTGTATGGGGGGAGTGAGGGCTCCGGCTGGGGGTGCGGGCTCTGGGGTGGGGTTGGGGATAAGGAGTTTGGGGTGTAGGAGGGTGTTCCAGGTTGGGATCAAGGGGTTCGGAGGGCGGGAGGGGGGTCAGGGCTGGGGCAGGGGGTTGGGGCCCGGGAGGGGTCAGAGGAGCAGACTTTGGGTGGTGCTTACCTCAAACAGCTCTCGGAAGTAGTGGCATGTCCCCCCACCCCTGGAGCACCTATTAGCCATAGTTCCTGGCCAATGGGGGCTGCAGGGGCAGTGCTAGGGGTGAGAGAAGCATGTGGAGTCCCCTGGCTGCCCCTACGCATAGGAGCTGGAGGGCGGGACATGCTGGCTGCTTCCTGGGAGCCGTGCAGCATGAAGGCTAGTAGGGAGCATGATAGCCCTGCTGCGTGGCACCACCAACCAGACAGTCAATGGCCCAGTCAGCGGTGCTGACCGGAGCTGCCAGGATCCCTTTTCAACGAGTTATTCTGGTTGAAAACCAGACACCTGATCACCATAATTATCAGCCTGATTCAAGAGGTTCAGCTATACTCCAGAATAGCATCCCACATTTTTCGATTGTTTGGATCAAACAAAAACCGTCTTGAATCTTTTTTTCCCCCTGAGATATGAAAAAAGTTTTATAAGGAGTGAAGTTGTCAAAATCCTTTGTACTGCACTATGAGAACTGATATGCTGAGTTGTCCAAGGACTATTTGTGATATCCCAAAATGAGGAACTTGACTTATAGGAATCCAGATGGTAAAGAAAGAGATGGACTTGGAGAGAGAAAGGTTCTTATAAATAAGTAGTAACAGGATTCAGTACATTAAAAATTATGGTTCTACAAATTAGGAGTGTAAGTAGTCCCTTTAACACCAATGGGTTAACACAGGTTAATTGTTAACTACTTACCTGCATGTTTGCATGATCAGGGCCTGTATCTCATTGATTTTAATGGAAAGCAATTTCAGGCCTTGTAGAGAAACCATAGTTTCCTTACACATTGTGGAATGCATGATTTCAAGATGATAAATATACGTATCACTGACAGCTGAATAATGATCAGCTTTTTAACAACAGCTCCATATTTATTGCTTTATAAATATTGTGAAGCCTTGTCAAAGCTTTGGGGTGTATTACATCTGCAAAAAATAGGTCTAATTTCAGTTGTTTCAAGATACCGGTGTACTTTCATTTTGAAAATTGATGAAAGCATTAAGTTCTGAACTGGAATGTTGATTCTAATGGAAACAAATGGCACCATTATTTCATAGTTTGAAGTTCCAGTAAACTGAAACCTAACATAGAGGGTTATCTTGTTAAAGGAGAAAATTTAAAGCAATCAGCTTGCAAGGCCTATACAACACAGATTCAGCATGCAAGGCCTACACAACACAGATTCAGCATGTTTAAAAATGTGTCTTTAAAGCTAGACAATTAGAAAGTCAATAACAACAGGGATAACTCAGTTGGACATAAACAACCAATATCAACGCATAAAAATATTTGGTTTCACTTCTACAATGTGCCACTGATGTAAACTAAGAATACTCATTATATGAAATTAATACAAGACAGACTGTTGTATTAGTTATGATAAAACAATATAAAGAAATTTAAAGATATTATTAAATGAAGGACTTCATAAGTTTTGAAAACTGAAGTAATTACGTGAAAATAAGAGAAACACATGACTGTACTTTCCTCCTTTGTAAAGAACTATAGCATCTAATGAAAATTGTTATATAGGAGCTAGTTCTTGTTGTTGTTGTTACTATAAGATGGATTTTATTAAGACAATCTCAGTAAGGTTTTCAACCCAACATAATTTATAAAAAAGATTGGTATAAAGGAACATTTTCCTAACTTGAAAGAAACTTTCTAGTTTCTTGTATAATTAACGTTTATGATTCTGGGCCTTAATTTGAATGGAAATCCTGGGCATCTGCTGTGCAATTCTTTCCCATTAATATTAGTTTACAGTTTACACCAATTGAATTAAGCCGCGGTTGTAACCCTTATGTTTGTTTTCAATGAATATACCAGCAAACGGGTTTACTTGAAGAAATGTTTATCCTTTTCATGTTCAGCAGATTTTAAGGAAATGGGACAATGGGTAAAGATGATGGCTCAAACTGGGAGATGGCAAAGTATCAGATAATTGATCATATCTGGCAGGGCTGGCTCTGGCTTTTTTGCTGCCCCACGCAAAAAAGCCTCCCGCCGCCCCCCCCCCCCCGCCCCCTGGCGGGGAGCGCCGGGGGGAGGGCGGCGAGCCTGGCCACAGCCCTGCTCTCCCCCGCCAGCCGGAGCGCCGGGGGAGGGTGGCGAGCCCGGCCACTGCCCCGATCTCCCCGGGTGAGCGCCGCCCCCCTCCAGGGGCCACCCCAAGCACATGCTTGGAGGGCTGGTGCCTGGAGCCGGCCCTGATATCTGGTAAAGTGAGCAGCAATCACAGCATGTTTGCTGCCTAGACATGCTTAAGGGCTTTGTAGGCATTATAGAAGAGGTGAGTTTAAAGAATGGATTTGAAGTAGGACAATGGAAGATTCAGTGCATTTTCAAACTTAAAACAATGTCAGTGTCTTTATATATCTTTTAATATGTTTACCAAGGCCAGGTATTTTTAGATCTATAGTGCCTTTCAGCCTCATTTCACATAAACCACTACATTTCAACATGGCAATTAAAGATCCTGCCTTCAATTGAATTTTTGCTTCATAAAGGAATGCAAGGGGTGGTTCACTATGATTTGGTATTATCAGTGTATTTTATTTTAATCAATAATTCTGTATCATTTTCCCATGACTCTGCTTATAATGAAGTAACAGTATATTGTATAGGTTTTTTTAATAAGACATGCATTGACCAACTTTCCCCACTAGGGTGTACAAAGAGTCTATGCAATTTCTAAATGATGGTTTAAGAATTATATTAATTCTGCATAAAGCACAATGGCAACAAACCAGCCCAAATTAATCAGTATTCTCTAAAACAAGCAAGCAGATGGAGCAAGATAGATTTCTGAAACAAGAATCTCATGAACAAAATCTAGAGATTGCTGCATGTTAGGGCAAATTGGAGCGTATATATCCGTCTGTGCAAACTATGGAAACTTGACATGTTGTAAAAATTACCGTGAATTACAAATCTCTAGAAGACTGCCCATCCAATAGAACACAATGAAAGGATTGAAAATCAGTGTAAGTCTCACACAAGTCTGCTTGGAGAAAGCCCCTCAACATTTTTGAGTATGGTGCTTTATTAAAATATATCTATATAGTGAATACACTCAATAATCCTTTTTTCCTTTTTTGTAAACTCATATTATTTAATGTTAAATTCAGGTGCAAATGGATAGATAGATTCTGCTGGTACATGCAGGCATAGATCAAAGCTTTCAAGGTGACTAGTAATTTTGAGTACCTCTGTTTACGTCTTATAGGGGTCTAATTTTTCTAAGGATGGATGCACAGCACTTTCAAAAAATTAGGCCCCTTTCACAGTATTTCAATCTGGGTGCATGAAAATTGAAGCCACCAAAAATCACAAGTCACTTTTAAAAGTCTTGGCTATAAATTGCATCCCACTATGCCATGGTGCTCAAATACTATCGTAATAGGGGAAAAGATGACTAGTGTGGCATCTCGTGCACCAGGGAGAATTCATCACTAGGGGAGGGCAAACTGCATCTCCACAGCTGTCCTTCCCTGGGAGGGGGCAGCTTTAGATTTTCATGAGGCTCCATAGGATGTCTGCAGACCAAAGCAGCTGCTGGAAAGAATGGCATCATTGCCCTCAGTACCCTGGACAGTGCCACCTGTATTTGGAGGATGCCACCCTCCTGGCACATGGAAGGCTGTACATGATTTGGGCACAGACTTACTACAGGGGGAGCTGAAGAGAAGGGCTTCACTCTTGATTTCTCATGCTAGATTAATCTAACTTTTTAAAAATAACGTGAATAGAAACTTTACTATATATTTCTCTGCAGGACATAATTTAGTTTATGCAAATTCCACACCTGGTCATGTAGAAATTTTTTACACCTAGAGCAGGGGTCAGCAACTTTTCAGAAATAGTGTGCCGAGTCTTCATTTATTCACTCTAATTTAAGATTTCGCGTGCCAGTCATACATTAACATTTTTAGAAGGTCTCTTTCTATAACTCTATAATATATAACTAAACTATTGTTGTATGTAAAGTAAATAAGGTTTTTAAAATGTTTAAGAAGCTTCATTTAAAATTAAATTAAAATGCAGAGCCCCCCCGGACCCGTGGCCAGGACGCGGGCAGTGTGAGTACCACTGAAAATCAGCTCACGTGCCGCCTTCAGCTCGCGTGCCATAGGTTGCCTACCCCTGACCTAGAGTGAAACTCTTTTGACCAATGATACCAAAACAAAATTTTGCTCGAGTGTAATCCAGCTTCTTTACAACAGAAGTGAAACCTATTTCTTTAAAATAAAATTACATTGGGACTGTTTAGTACTAAGCAAAATTGCTGTAAGGTCAATCTTTGGGGTCTGGGAGGAGTAAAAGTTCAGAGTGCATATTTGTACATGAGGTTGGTTGAGGCACCTTTTTTTTTTTGCAGACAACTCTGACCTCATCAGCAATGTCTCAGATGAGAGATGAGGCAGTTCATGGGATCCCAAGGCTTTGGGAAATGTTACCTAATGTGGACCGATAGAGAAGAAAGGCACATACTGTTTACCCCCAGAACTCTTTGGGGAAGAGTGGGGGTAATAATGTTTACAAACAACACTTTTTAAATATTGTTTAATGAGAGAGGGAAGGAGAGGCTAGATAAGGATTTGATTCTACTTTTCATAGACGCAAAGTACAGAATGAGTCAATCAAACATGGTGGGAGAGGATTCAGGAAAGAAGTGAAATAGTCTGTAACAGTCAAATCCTCAATCTTCCTGTCATCTTATTTGGGAGATGTTAAAGGGAAGTGTGTCTTGGGGAGAACAGAGGTACTGATCAGAGCTTAATATTTTATCTGAGTCCAGGTATCAGTTTTCAGTGATGATTTTCTTTCATTAAGAACACAGGACTGGAGATTACAAACCTTATATAGCAGTTAAGCTGAACAGTCTGCTATTAATTTGAAATGGGAAGGCAGGTGGGTAAAGGTAAACCATGTGAACTCTCATTACAAGCCCTGGCTAAATCACTGTGAAAAACCAGGATTTTTGGATTATTAAAAAGACATTTCTTGTGTCGTAGGATTTATTAGTTTCATCCTCTCATCTCAAATGCAGGAGACGGGAAAAAAACAATTGTCTTTCAGTTTGGATGTAGTGTTTGGTTGTGTCAGTTCCAGGATATTAGACACACAAGGTGGGTCCTTAGAATATGTGCTCACTACTTATGGTAAACCATCTGTTCGATCTTGTATTTCACTCTTAGTATCTTTCGCAGACCTGAAGAAGAGCACTCTATAGCTCAAAAGCTTGTCTCTCTGAGCAAGAGAAGTTGGTCCAATAAAAGATATTACCTCACCCACCTTGTCTTTCTGGAATCAGGCAGCCTCATGGTACGGAAACAGCTCTGAGCAATATGGTAGAAAACATTGTCCTGGCAGTGGACCTAAGGGATCTGTCCTTGACTGATTAAGATAGACTATCGATCACTCGGTGTCAGTTGGCTAGGCTGTACTCCCTGGTTGGGATTGATAGAAGCCATTGTGAATGTTTGAACTCCTTGCTTGAAGGGAAGGCTCAAAAATACAGATAAGAGTTTGCCAAGATTACAAGTTGACCCAGGTCAAGTTGACACATAGTCCCCCCTCATTCATCATGTGCAGTTGTCGCAGGCCAAGTACACCCCATCACCCTGGGGCTGGGGAAAGGGTGTGGTAGACCCACAGTTAAGTCAATATGACTGCGCTCAGCCTCAGGGCTGTATGGCCCAATGGCCAGCACCAATAGGGCTCCCCTCATCTGTGGGGGAGTGAGGCCTACTGGCTAGAGTCAATAGGGTGCCCCATGGTGGCAGGGAAGCACAGCCTAATTGCCAGAGTCAATAGGGCTCCCCTGGACTGCAGGGAAGTGCAGCCTAATGGCCAAAGTCAGCAGGATTCCCCTTGGCGGCAGGGAAACACGGTCTAATGACAAAGTCAATAGGACATCCCTTGGCTGCAGGGAAGTGTGGCCCAAAGGCCAAAGTTAATAGGACTCTCCTTGGATGCAGGGAAGTGTGGCCTAATGCCAGAATCAATAGAAGGGGGTTTGGTGGGCCACCCCCCAAAGGGGGGGGTGGCCAGGTAGGGGGAGCCGGGCCCTCCCTGCTCCACCAGGTCCAAGCCCAGGGCCCTGGTAGTAGTGAAGGGGTTCACCACAAAGTCAGCGGGGAATCCACCCACAACACACCAACTGCTGCAGGGACACTGGCTAGTCCCTCCCTGGGCTACTTCCTACCTTGACTCCTGCTGTTGAAGTTGCAGTGTCCTCAGAGTCTCCAGGCCCCTTGGGCAGTGTGGCCCTTGGAGGCTGCAATCTCCCTGTGTGCCTGTCTGGGTCTCAGCATCTCCTCCTCCCCGCTCTTGTGGCCTGCGCTTCCAGCTGTTCCTCAGCTAGAGTCAGAGAGGTGCATCTTTCCTCCTTGGTAGTCCACTCAGACTGAGCTGAGTTGCTCCCTTTTATACTGCAACAGTTGGAGCATGCCCAGCAGGGCAAGGGGGCATGGCTTCCGCTGCCAAGAGTACTGGTTTAACTCCTTCGTGTCCCATGCGGGGCAAGTACACCTTGTCACATCAGTGTACAGTGCTTCTAGACTACGGCATCAATTTGCTGATTATACCAACCCATGTGCTTTCTTTATTGTTGACTCCTTGTGGACTGTCGCTTGACTTAACTCTCTTGCAGATATTTTGGTTTGGCTCAAGCTAAACCCAGATAAGACAGAAGGCAATTGTTCTGGGTTGAGGGGAGAGAAGTACTGCAAGGGATGCACATCACAATCAGATTCTTCAACCCTCACTCATTTGAACTGCTGACACTTTAACTTTGAATCCCAAAGTTTAAAATCAAATTACTTTGCCTCAAACATTCTCAAACTCTTCCAGGATGGGCAAATAATTAAGACAGGTAATTGGACCTGATCCAATAGTCTCTGAAGTGAATGGGAATCTTTGCTTGACTTCAGTGGGCTTTGGATCAGAGACTTAGTGAAGAAACTGGCCTAATTGTTGAATCTAAATCTGTCTCCGGCACCATTATACCTTAATGGCCAAGTTTGAAAATGAAAGGAAAGAGTAGGCAAAAATAAAAAAGTTCTAGTTAACTGAGCTACCTTCTTGCCGCTTGTGTTCTCATGCAGCCCGGAAACAGTAAGGAACAGTAGCAATGATTCCATTTAAAATGTGAATCCATATCAATGAATAATAGCAAGATTAATTCATACTGTCTTTTTGGGTTAAATAAAAAAATAATCTGAAATGACAGTGTCACCCAGCAAAAGTCCACATTATTCATGGCACAGAAAAATCGGTCTCATTAGCACTTCAATTATAGATAGCTAACTCTTCAGCCCATTTCTAGATCAGCTATAAAAATAAATTAATGTCTCTTTATTTTTAACTGCTTAGCTGTTCCTCTAGTTGTGGATACAGTGTGGTCTTGGGGCTAGGGTACACTACTGGGTGTCAGGAGACCTCTGTTCTCTTTGTAGCTCAACCACTGAACTGCGCTGTGATCTCAGGCAAACGATTTCATATCTTGATGCTTCTGTTTCCCCTCTCGCCCTTTCTTTATTGTGTCTATTCAGAATGTAAACCTTTAAGGCCAGGACAGTTATGCGGTGTTTGTACAGTGCCTCGCACAGTGGGGCCCCATTCTTAGTGGCCTCTAGGTGCTGCTGTAATACAAATAATTTATAATAATTATGGAGACAAGAATGGGAACTGAATGCAAAATAATCAAAGTTTGAAGCCCTTTAGTCACCAATGTTTCACAACATATGCAAACTTTTTAAAATTCTATTTTGGGGAGGGGTCCTGTAGCGGGGCGGTCTGGCCCTGAAGGGGTTAAAGGCCAACCCTGTTGAGAGGGCTGGGGCTGAGAGCCAATAGGAAAAGGCTGGGAGGCAGCCAATTAGGGCCTGGCTGGGCCCTAGAAAAGAGCTGCCGGGCGAGAAGGCAAACAGTCTCTCTATAGCTTTGGAGAGGGTTGGATCTAGCTGCCGGAAGGAGCAAGGGTACCAGAAACCGAGCAGTGCTGGGGTACGGGTAGGGCAAAAGGAGCTGGTGAGCTCCGGCCTGATAACTCCCCAGGCTGAGGCCTGTATAAAGGCCTAAGGAGGTACTGGGGTAAATCTATTTAGGTGGGTGAGCTGGGCCTACTGCACTCTTCTCCTACCACATATACAGTCCTCTACTAGTGTGATGGTGATGGGAACCTCTTGTAAAGTGGTACTTGGAGTTAATGCTTCAATGAGTTGCCTAGGGCAGTTCGCACCTCTTAGATCTATTGTTTCAGGCCGTCTTCAAATTCAGACAGATATTGCTGCTTTAGTTACACTGTTCGTGTTTTCAAACTTTTCTTTCTTTGAATGAAAGCAAAGATTATGATGTAATGACAATACTCTAAGAGTTGGGTCCGTAGGCACAAGCCTGTAGTTCCTCTGTTTTAATTCAGCCTTGACCAGTTTAGCCTCATTTTAGTCTATGGAGTAATGTAAATTTACAGCTAACCTCATGTTTTGTAACATAGAAATTGATTACAACCCATTAGCTTGTTGAGTCTCTGTGCACAGCCAACAATTTTCTTTTATTATGATGAACAATTTGCTGCTGTGATGTGAGGGGCTGTCAGGAGCCAGCCTGCAGCAGAGCCATCTCCTCGCAGTCCACTGAGCTCAGCTGGCCCTGACAAAAGCTGTCTGATTGGCTGCAGAGCCCTCCACCAGGCCTGGGATCCTGTGGGTCCCACAGAACCCCCTGCCATTATAGCGGGAACAGGATAAAAATTCAAGAAACAATGCAGGAGCGGGTAGGCGTGGGACTGGGTATGCGTGGCAGGATGGGAGCGGGATTAAAAATATAGTCCTCATGCACCGCAAACAACATGAATGCCCCAATCAGCAGCCGCCGCCCTCTGGCCACCCAGCTCTGAAGGCAGTGCTGCTGCCAGCAGCAGTGCCAGCAGCAGTGCAGAAGAAAGGGTGGCAATGGGGGCTCCCTGCTTGGGGATGGCTGCATGTGGGGGCTTCCTGTCCCCTTTACATGAAGATGCAGGGGCTCTCCAGCCATATCCATGGAGGATTAGAGGTTTATTTTATGTGGGAAAGGGGAGACGCAAGCGCTGCTTATCTCCTTCTATGAGAGCACAAGGACGCCAATCGCTTTGCATGGGTGAGTTGGGAGGGTTGGGGCAAGGAGTGGGTGCGTGTTGGTGGGGAGACATCTGCTGAGAGCACCATGTCCAGCTATTGCTGGGACAATTTTAGAGCTTTGCAGTGGGATCCTGGGGCTTCAGCAGGGCTTGCTGCCATAATAGTGGGAGCAGGAAAAAAATTCAAGAAACGATGTAGGGCCATGTAGTGGGGTGGTTACCCCACTCCTGCAGAGGGGTTTAAAACAGCCCTGGCAGAGGGCTGAGGCAAAGGGAAAAGCTACTGGGCTGATTGGGGCATGGCCCAGCTGTGGCTACTTCCCCAATCAGGCCCCAGATGGCCTGTATCTAAGAGGCTGGGAGCCAGGAGCTCAATAGAGTCTCTCTCTGCCTTCAGAGAGAGAAGGGCCTGGCTGTAGGGAGCTAGACAGGGTACCTGAGTGGAGCAGGGCTGGGGAAGGGCTGAGGAGCTGGGGAGCTCCAGCCTGGATAGCCCCAGGCTGTGGCCTGGTAATAGGCCAAGGGGTACTGGGGGTTGCACAGGGCAGCCCAGGGCTAGGCCAAGGCAGCAGGTCCGAACCCAACCTTGCCGATGAGTGGCCTATACTGCAGTCTGCCCCAGAGAGTGGGGGCTAGCTGGTGACTGGCAGTGGCCTTCACCTGAGGTGAGGTGGGGTTAGTGGGTGGGGGCTCACTGGGGAGGGGAGACCTAGCGTGTGTGGGTATTGCCAGGGGGCAGCACCCAGAGCAAAGGGCACCGAGGTCCTGGGAGGGACACGGGGCCAGTGCAGAGGACAAGGCGGATCACCGGCCTACAGAGGGCGCTCCAGAGACTGGTGAGTTAATTCCCTGGATGACCAGCAGGAGGCGCCGCAGGGGTGAGTCCGGACCCTCTTACAGGGCGGGTGAGAGTGGGTATTGCAGGGCGGGACAGGAGTGGGATTAAATAAAATAGTCCTACTCAGAGTTCTATCTGCAGCTGCACTTGGTCCTGTCTCTGCCTCCACTGTCTTTAGCCTTGCTTCACCTCCTTCCTGACTTCTGACTCCCAGCTCAGACCTTTAGACCCACCTTCTGACTGCAACTCCAGCCAAGCCTTCGGTGTAGGCTTTGGTTTCTGACTCCTGGCTCGGACCCTCTGCTGTGCCTTCTGACTGAGACTCCAGTTAACCCGTTAGCTTAGATTTCAGTCTTTGTCTACCAGCTTTGACCTTTGGTTTCACTCCTTGACCTGCCCCATCTGGATTCAGCTCTCACTGGTAGACTGGCCTCTTGCTCCAACCACTAGGCCAGGCCACCCATTACTTGGCTGCTGATGGGGCTAATAGTTCTTCAAGGAAATTTGCAGGAGAATTATTTATTAGCACTCAGAAAAAGGACCAAAGATAATGTTTTCATGATCAATTTCATTATGTGAAAAGTGAAAAATTCATCATTTTCATAATATTCAGGGTGGAAGGCAGCGGCTGTGTATCAGCACACAGCAATCCTACACAACAGTAGGAAGTGAAGAATGATATACTACTGTAATGAAAGTGCATAGGAAAATGTAGGTAGGAAAAATGACAGGAAGCAAAGTTAATCCCATATAGAACACAGGGCTAGTACCTTTACTGTGCCATGTTGGTCAGTCACAGGTGATCATTTTACACAACACCTAAAAGATGGCATCAGCACAGCGCCCTTAGAGGGCATCAGTTCATTAATGAATTTGGGCCTAATCTTGTGAGACACTAGGTAGTTCCTGAGAGATGATGTTTGCCCTCAGTTGAGGGTGTACAGTGTGGAGAACTGGAAAATTCTGTATTATTTTTATGACTATGGTGTATTCCTCTGTGGGTTTATTTATGATGAGCTATTTGTTATGGAGTTATATCAAATAGGACTGTCAGGAAAACCAAGCAGGAAAGGCAACACAATGGCCTAAATAAGGAGCACCCAAGCAAATGCTCAAACACAATAGTAGGTTAATAGCCATGAAGAGGCAATTCCTTGGACCCAACCCTGGTTACATAGCTATTTTGCCAAGGCTGGGAACCTGGAGATCGAAAGACAAATCAGATAAAAGAGCTGCTGGCTGAAGGGGAGGGAGGATGTTGTCAGCTTCAGCAGGCTGACAGAATCAGGGTCTGCAGCAAGCAAGCAATTTGGTCCCAAAGAGAATGGGGGGCTGGGTTGGGAGGGACACTAAGGTTAAGTCATTTCTGCCTAGAGCCTTAAGGGAATGTCAAACATAGGTAAGACAGCTTGCGTATGGGTCTTTTTGTTTTAAATCCATTTCTCTGAGTGCTGTCAATCGTTGAGCAAATAAATCCTAGATTGTATTGAGAAAAAAGCTTTTGTGTCACTGCATTCTGTTACTGGCCTCAGGCTCCTGAAGAGAAACTCTTGAAGTTAGCAGGCCCATTGGGTCTGCTAGGTATCCTGGTTGGTCACCAAGGGGTAGGGTTGCCAACTTTCTAATCACACAAAATCATACTCTCCTGCCCTGCCCCTTCCCTGAGGCCCCATCCCTTTTCTGAGGCTCCATTCCTGCTCGCTCCATCCCTCCTCCCTCCATCGCTCGCTTTCCCCCACCCTCACTCACTTTCACTGGGCTGGGGCAGGGGGCTGGGGTATGGGAGGGGGGTGAGGGCAATGGTGTCTGGGGTGGGACCAGGGATGAGGGGTTTGGGGTGTTGGAGAAGGCTCCGGACTGGGGCAGGGGGTTGGGATGCAGGGGGGTGTGTGGGCTCTGGGCTGGGGTTCAGGCTCTGGTTGGGTCCAGAAATGAGGGGTTCAGGGTGCAGGAGAGGGCTCTGGGCTGGAGCAGGGGTTCAGGGTGTGTGTGAGGACTCTGGCTGGGGGTGTGGCCTCTGGGGTGGAGCTGGGGATGAAGGGTTTGGGATGCAAGAGGGGGCTGGGGCTGGGTTGGGGTATTGGGCAGGGACAGGCTCTGGGAGGGAGTTTGGGTGCGGGAGGGGACTCTGGGCTGTGGCAGAGGGTTGGGGTACGGGAGGGAGTGTGGGGTCCTGGCGGCGCTTATCGCAGCTCCCAGGAAGCGGCCGCCAGGTCCCTGCAGTCCCTAGGTGCATGGGTGGCCAGGGAGACTCCATGCACTGCCTTCGCGCCCACAGGTGCCGCCCCTGCAGCTCCCATCCCGGCCAATAACTCATGGTGGTGACAGTGCACGGAGCCTCCCTGGCCACCCGTGTACCTAGGGAGCTGTGCGGAGCTATGTCTGGTTGGCGGTGCCGATTGGCGCCACCAGGGTCCCTTTTTGACTAGGTGTTCTGGTCGAAAACTGGACGCCTGGCAACCCTACCAAGGGGGGTAACCTGGAGACCCAGTTGGAGAGTAGTTGGCTCATGGGATCTCACCCCGAAGAGAAGTGGAAGCACTGGCCTATCAGTTAAAACAGGTGCACTTGGGATACTGGAAGAGGGTCTCAAAAGGGACAGCCTACCTAGGGACTGTGATACTCAGCACCAGGCAGGACTGGACCCTTAAGGAATAGAGTGCCCATCTGGCAAACACTTCTTAAGAAGCACAAACCTCATGCCCGGCATTATCTATTGGCAAGCAAAATTCCAGGAACAGGGTTTGTTAGTTGTATTTTTAACTTTGTTGGTTGAGTGGCTGCTTCTACAACAGTGCTATGAAGTGATCAATTTTCTTGCAACCTTATTAAGCCAGTCTCAGATTTCATCAAAGAGTTGCAAGTTGGAGCTGCAAGTATTATTTCCTGATGATGCCATAGGCTACCCAAGTCCTTGAAATAGCCAAATGTAGATCATGCCTTATTTTGTCATGATGGAGCCACTGATATGACCATAGGACATGATGCCACGTCACAAAACTGCAGTCCGCTCACATGAAATTCACAAAGAAAGAGAAACCTCATCAAGTCAATTATTTATTTAATCATGAATGCTCTAAATGTTAACATTCTTAGAGGTAATGTAACTTTTAGGCCTAAACAACTTGACAGTAGTAGTATTCTATTGAAGTTAGTTCCAAATGCAAATCTTGACATTTCTGAAGTTTTTGACTACACATGATTCTTTACACTGGCATGAGAAATGGATGAGAGATTTATGGAGAAAGAAGTAAGTAATATGTTTGTGTGTCTGTGCCTGTGTTTTCACAGAAAGGTGAAATACGGGACCTGTGATACCAGAATGATTTCTTTATCCCTTTGTAATCCATTCTTATCACTTCGGGTGGTTCTGGGGTTTCATAACGCATCATAAGAAATGAAACCTAGGAAAGGCAATCTCAGCTAAGTTTGAGGGAAGATCAAAGGCTCCAATTTTCCCCATAATGCTTTTTCTAAAATCTAATTTAGATAAAAGTAGAAGGAGCATCCCCTTGAGTGAAAAGGGAAAATGAGAAGTAGAATCATAAGAAGACATGGATGTAACAGGAAAACAAACACCTCCCCTATATTGTACATTTTTAAAGTGAATAATGCTTCCAGTAATATAAGTAACAAGGAAATCATGCAAATTATTAAGTTATAGTGAAAATGTAAAAATAAGGCAAAACTCTTTGGTGCTGTGTGTCTCTGTATGCATGCATGCGTATACTGCAGTCTGGTGTGCAATAAGAATTGTAAGAGGCTTGCAACATTTTTGGTTTTTATATCTTATTGTAATTGATTGTGCTGGGTCAGTGTATTTTTTTTTTTTTATCATCACTACAGATCTGTGACTTAAATCACTGCTCATCTCTGTAAGAGAAACCTCATATGTCTTTAAAAGTAACATACATGTGGAAATTTCTGAAGTGAGGATATTTAGTGTGTTCTTGCACGTGGTAATTACTTGAGTTAAGGTACTTTTCTTACTGGCACTTTTTTCTTCAGCATTGGTCTGTGAAAAGACCAAAACGTTTGAGTTTGAATAACTATAAAAAAGCTATTCTAAAGTATTTCCACATAAGTCCTTTTGGCTTTAAGGGTTCTCTGCAGAATACACAATGTAATTCTTTCTAGTTTCATTTTGGTTTTATATGTATGGGCCAGATTGTCAACTAATGTAAAACAGCATAACTCGATTGAGGTCTATATAGAGCTATGTGGGTTTACACCATCTGAGTATCTGAACCATTATCTTTAAGACTGAGTCTTTCTGTGCTCCCACAAGATTTTGCCTTAGAAAAATAACATCACCTCTTAGTTTAAAACCACTTTTATTTTTCACTTATTAAAAATGATTTGCTTAATGTATGTCAGTCAGCTTTTCATGTGCTCATTCTGTATTGAAACATTGGCATAGGCATTTCTCATCCTGTGAATGAAACATAAATAATTGGTTTTGCTCATATACAAGGGGATTACCTTCCAGAGACAGGCAGAGGATTCATTCTTAAAGACTGCTGACTATCTGATAGATGACATGCAGACTCATATTGCTTGCAAGATTTTTTTTCCCCGTGTCACAGTATAATAGAAGTTAGAGTTGGAAAAGACCCATCTGATCTGATAATCCAAACCATCTCCATGTCAAGACAGGATTGTTCTCTATTCTACATTTGTTTAATCTGGATTATTAAAAGCCAGTGTGATTATAGTGCGGAGATATTTGTGTGATAAAACAGACATACAACTTCATCTACATCTAGACACACTTATGTTAGTACACAGTGGCAGGATATAGGGAGCCTTTCTTTCCCCTAACATAGAGTACAATCTTGTATACTATTGTGTAAGTAGTTTATTTTTTTCAGACCTCATTGAAAAACATTTGGGAAGTGTAAGATTGGAATCAGGTTGTGTAGTTAATAAGTGTTTATCCCAGTGTTTTTCTTTTTTTTTTTTCCATTTTTCTTTCTAAATTTATATTTTGTCATAATTTATTTTAAATATTAACGTGCCTATCGGGGAGACTATTTTGCTCCATATTGACTTAGTGTCTACAATAAAATGTGTGGTATATGGACATACTAAATATTTCCATTCAAAAATGTACCTTCTTACAAGTACAAGGTATTAGACTAGAAGGATAAAAATCTCTCCCAGAGAATTTAAATTAGCCAACTGACCACAGCAAAAAACATAAGTAATTATTTGTCATGAAGTTTTTTTTTATGAAGTCTCTTCCTAATACTTCTTCTATTGTAAGGCTTTTTTCAAAAAGATTAAGAATTGCTGTCACTTATTGGTTAAATAGGGTCAGTGAGGATGAAATTATAGTTGATATTTCCCCCAAAGTCCTTTTGAAAATCAGTTAAAGGGATCGATTCTGCTCTCATTTAAACTGGTGTAAATCCAAAATACAATTGCTTCAGTGGAGTTGTACTGAGGTAACAGAGCAGAATTCAACCCATCAACAGCATTAAAGGTACCGCAGTCTATGGAGGAAGCATGGCCAAGGTGTCAGATGTCCTGATTCAGTGTGTTTTTTTCCAGTCCCTTACCTAGCCATAACTGAATGGTGCAAATAGCCTGTGGAATTAAGTTCAATGTAATACTCTGTGGGATATATTTTTAGACAATTATGTAGTGATCCTTTCTGGGTGGCTGCTGTTGACATTTATAAGAATTGCACAGCTAAACCCCTGCACGCGGCTTTAAATATTAATCCCTGTTTGTTCCACACATAATGCTGTAAATAATTTAAATATGACAAAGGATTATCAAAATTAATTCACTTGATATTACAAGGTCATGTTCAGAGGTGAAACGTGAAAGCAAATTTTGAATTAGTGGGTTTTTAAAAAATATAGTGATTGTTGTTGAGCTCTGAAAAGTGCACAGCACTGTACAAGAAACAAAAATAAAGACAGTGTCTGTCCTGCATAGAGAAGACTAGACATACAGAGGAGGGAGTTAACTTAGTTAGCAGGGAGACAGGGATAATTTTTATTCTCAATCACCATTCTTCATTGTAATGGAAACAAGATGAAGGATGGTCCACTGATTAGGGTGTTAGTTTGAGAACCCAGGAAATCTGGGTTCAGTTCTCTGCTCCCTGAATTCACTTTCTGTGTGATCTTTGGCAAGTCACTTAGTTTCCCTGTGCCTCAATTTCCCATTTGTAAAATGGAGGTAATATGGGTGTTATGAAAATGACTTGAACAATTTCACATTTGCTTTGTTGTGAAGGTCTGCTGGCAAGACAAAGTGTCAAACATTAACATCCATGAAAGTGCCAAAAACAACCAGCCCTGAAGCAATAATTATCCAATTTCAGCACTGATGGACAGGTCACATTGTCAGAATGGGTGATGAGAGTCCAAAAGAAATTCTCTAGGATGAGCGGTCAATGTAAATGCTTCAAAACAGAATCTCAAGCCCTGCAGCATAAATATTGATAACTTCAAAGGACAGACCTGAGTAGACAGCAACTATCAATAAAGGATGTAAATGCTTTGAGAAAGACAGATGCAAAAAATGATGGAAAGAAGGGCCATCATGCCAAATCTTCAATGGGAGAACATAACATAAGAATGGCCATACTGGGTCAGACCAAAGGTCCATCCAGCCCAGCATCCTGTCCACCGACAGTGGCCAATGCCAGGTGCCCCAGAGGGATGAACCCAACAGGTAATGATCAAGTGATCTCTCTCCTGCCGTCCATCACCACCCTCTGACAAACAGAGGCTAGGGACACCATTCCTTACCCATCCTGGCTAATAGCCATTAAATTCCTGTGTAGCACCTGTTTGTGACCTTGCTTCTTGCAGATGTGACTATACAGTCACAAGAGAACTTATGAAGTGCGGTGACATTATCACTGGAGATGACAGACAGCATATGCATTAAAATTTGTGAGGCATTCAGATACTATGGTAATGGGGGCCATGTAAACTGGACGATGATGAGAGAAAAAGGAATATGAGGTAGGTGAGTGTCATGGAAGGAGTCAGTTTTTTGGAGGGATTTGATGTATCTGTATTTAAATGCCAGATCCTTGATGAGTAAGCCCTCAAAATGGCTATACCATAGGCATATACATTCTTGAAAACCTACTTTGCATCTGTGGAAAAGTCCATTCAAACTATCAAAAATGATTTCTGTAGTGCTACAATTTTCTTTACAAAGGGAACATTTAGAGAAAAATACTAAAATGCAGAATGAAAAGAAATCAAAAGTTAGATGGAGAAACAGTAAAAAATAGGAATTTTTTTTAATGAATGGCTTGGAAAAAATATGAATGCACAGCCAGCATTGTCAATAAGACTGAAAGGATGATGGATTTTGTTGTTCAGCAACATGAACATTATTCATCAAATGCAATAGCAGCCTATGTAGTAAGATAATGTGAGCTGGGTCTTCTATTTTTTTTCAATGCAGAGAGTTTCTCCCTAACAAGGGCATTCTGATCATTGGTGAACTACATCCCTATAGAAAGAACGTAGGGATTGTGCCACCGAGCAGGAGTTGGGAACTTTACTACAATGTAGTTTTATACGTATCAGTCATTTTAATTATTGCAAAGACTGGTATGTAAAACCAGGCACTTGCAGGAGTTTGTACATCCTATGAGTCTTCTGAAATCCAGAATTACAAAACACTCCTCAAGGAAGTGCTGTTTGTTTATTCATGATATTTATAATTCATAATACCACAGGGTACTATGAGCTTAGGAGAACGCAGACTCTCTTTATGGGAAGAAGTACATGTAAAAATAAGGTGCAGAGCAAAAGATGGGACGCAGGAAATAACAGCAGGTGCAGGGAAGGTATACAGCTTTGACACTATTGAAACCCACCTCCAAGCAGTATTTCTCTGCCTTATTTGGTCTCTAGGATATCTGAGGAATCAGCTGCGGATAATGTCACATTGCTCCCTTGTTTCCTCCCTATCACATCAATATCTTATAGACAGGGCTTAAATTCTCACCAAGTATTTCCCGGAGCCTCGGTGCTCAGGCCTTCAGCCCCACATGGCGTGCCGGGCTCAGGCCTTCAGTCCCGCGGGGCGCACAGGGGCTCCCGTGGGTTTGAAAATATTTACCAGAGCTCTGCTCTGCACGAATTTAAGCCATGCATATAGAACTAAAGGCCTGCAGAACTCTGCAGTAAAGACTTGCACCCCAGGAGTGCTGAAAAGAGACAAGTCTTTATTTTCTGACCCCAGTTGCATCACATGAGAGTTGTCAAGGTTAATACTCTTGCCACGTAGCCAGGGCCAGTGGATTCTGTTACAGGTTCCAGTGGATGAACTTATGCAGGGTGCTTGAGGGGGAGGGTAAGGAGGAGGGGATAGCAGGGTGTATTACAGGAACATTCTATAAATGAGTGATGTCTGGTTACATATAAATAGTTAGCTAAGGGATCATGTGCCATTAGAAGACACTCAGTTGGTTTAGCCATAGGGTTGGGAGGGCCTATGGGGGCTAATAGGGATTTCCTCTCCTACAGAGGGAATATTTGGCTGCGCATTTGCGGCCAGATTAGTTTTTTGCACTATCCGATTGGCACAAAGGGGTGTAATGTGGTAGAGAATCTAGCCCCACCTCTTTGAGATGAATCAGTTCAGTTTTACCCCACACAATAAAAAACAGAGGCAGCATGGACCAGTTGCATAGATATTATTTTTAAAAAATTTGCATTAAAGGTAAGGTACATTTATATTTTCCCTTTTGTCTTATTTGAGATTGTAACTACTTTTAAGTTAAATAAAATCCTTCACATACAGCAAACTAAACACTGGCTGTAGTGCTCTAATGAGAATGGAACTTACTGGGGAAAAACACGTACACTCTTTTATGTTTTACTACATTGTCACCATTAGTGCCAACTGGATGGCATAGTGGGTTTATTTACGCATTACGAATTGGCTCAGAGGAACACTTTGTCCTGACCTTATTAGTTTTCGGTCTTACTTGAATGAACAGCTGTTGAAGGGTAGGTCTACTTTTGTATCAGCATCTCAGAGGAATATGTTTGTTAATTCAGCAGTGGAAAGGCTTAATAAACTGGCAGTGATCAAAATCTAATTGAATTAGCTCAATTAGAAAAAAATGCACTGAATGAGTTAAAAAAATCTCTCAACTATAGCATGGGAAAATTAAACTTTCAGAATTCTGTCTTAAATTAGACATCAAGGAAATTTTTGCTATGATGCCTTTGTTACTTAAAACAATAGAATTAAATTTAACAGAATTACATGATTCAGAGTGGTAGCTGTGTTAGTCTGGATCAGCAAAAAGAATGAGGAGTACTTGTGGCACCTTAGAGACTAACAAATGTATTTGGGCATAAGCTTTCATGGGCCAAAACCCACTTCATTGGATTAGCCACGTAACAAAAGCTTGGTTGTTACCCTTGTGGTTACATGCAGGTAAAGGGAGTCAACAGATAAAGATCTCCTGCCTCTAGAATTACTTCTAGTAGTGTGTTTGATCTTTTTATTTTTGGATAAAATTCAGTCTTACCTATGTTGACTCTATATGTGTTCCAGTTGTGCTAATACTTAATCATTATGTTTTAGTACAAATAGAAACTTTATATGTTTCCATTTTTTCCCATTAATGGTAGGATTGGGTTGGTTTCTCATGTTTTTAAGAGTTTCCCCTTTAATATGTTTACAAAAAAGTTAAAATATACAGGACTTGATTTTAACTTGTATAAAATCCTCTTAATAGCATTGCCTAATTAAGACACCCATTAAATTCATGTAATGCTAGTTTAATTGGAGGAAAAATCTATTAAAGCACTACTGGATTTCCCTCCGGCCCCAGCCCATAAAATGAACACCGTGAACATAAAATAAATGCTCTAATTAGATATAGTTATCAGAAATATTACATGAATGAAAATCAGGTCTGATTTCTGGATGGAAATATTGATTTAGAGGCATGGTGAGCGAGACATGCTGGATATACATTAGTACAGCTTAGTATTTAAATAGCCTGAGAGCAAATGTAAGGAAAAAAATTCTCAAGGTAAAACTCCATTATTTCTCTCTTCATAGATCAGGAATGGACTGGACAACTGTAGTAATTCCCGTCATATCATGAGACAGTGCTATTGCGTATTATCATTGTTTGCAACTGCATGCCTTATAGCTATTGAGTAATACTATATGGATTTTACAGTGACTCAGTAAAAAAAATCACACAATCTAATAATGTATGCACGGAGCAGGACTGCGGTTTCATTTGCTTTTAAAAATTAACTTTTTTTTGTCTGAATCCTGATGAAATCTCAGGGGAATGGAGTCTTTCACTGATACACAGATTGCATGGGCAGCAACAATTAAAACATCTCTATGCTGCTCTCTCTGGCACCAATCCAGCAAAGCACTTACATACATTCTTAACTTTAAGCACGTGAATAGTCCCTCTGAAGTCCCATTAAGCATGTGTTTTAAGTGCTTTGCTGGAGCAGGGCTTCAAAATATTTTTCTCCAGTCTCTGTAACGTTCCTCACAGATTACATATTTCACCAGAACTTCTGAAGGATACCTGTGACTGGTTGCAAGTTTGATGCTCCTGACTGCAGTGTTGGGGACTCAAAGTTAACACTATTGAACCCTCAGATCTGAACATTTGCTTCCAGCCTTGAGTACTCTTATCTGGTGATATCAGTGGCATCTTTAAATCCTACTTTGATACTAATTTAATGACACTAAAAGTGGATCGCCAAATTCTGATCTAGAATTTTAAATAAAGATGCCTGATGCAGGCCACATATAAGAACCAGAATTGACATGTGTTGAATCTATTCTAGTATTACTGAGCAGGAAATGTTCCTTAGAGTGCCTCTATTACCCTTGCTTTATTCCTTTGTTGTCTTCTATAAAACGGTATCTTTCTATTCAGCTTCCACAGTCATCTGTTGCTTTCTGCTTCCATGGTACTAATCCATCTCTGTTTATTTCCTGAGTCATGTCCACCATTCTCTTTCCAACACACTCTTTCTCTATCTCCTCACAGGGTTTCTGTCTATATCTTTCTCTTTTTCAGATGACCTCTGTCTCTGAATCTTTTATGTAATTGAAAATTATCATATCCCCTCTCAGAATCCCCCCCACTGCTGAAAAGTTCCCATGTGTCTTAACTCCATACTTTCTGCATCTAGTATCTAAGACCCTCTCAGTCTATGCTCAGCATCATTTTTCCTCAAGTCCCTGTTTTCACTTTAGGGTCTTTTCTTTCTTCTCTACTCCAGGCTGAAATTCCCTTTATCCAGAGCCAGTACTCACCTTGTGACCTTTCCACATTAATAATGGTGGGTTATTTTTTCCATGATTTGGGTGAATGGGTGTAGCTAAGCCACACACAGACTAGATACAAAAGGTAAAAGACAACTGAAAATGTTCACTGCCTTGAATATTTCAAACTTATAGATTAAATAGATTCACAATTTGAGTGTATTCTGTCTCTGTTCTAATGAATGTTTAGTGGAAACTATGTATATTTACTTTAAAAAAAAAAAAAAAGTAGTGGTGCTCTACTTTTCAATCCATGGTAAACATTATAGAACATTTGCCAAAGGGTCCCTGACCACAGCCAAAGTGTATTTAAAAGTTTATTAAAGTTCTCTAATAAGCTACCTTTTCCAGCTCACAGATAAAAATATAATATTTTATGGTTCAGTATAATAATTCAGTGAAATTAACCCAGTAAGTGATCAATGAAGCAAATGATTAAAAAGCAGGAGAATACAAAATGAATATTAAAAAAGATAAAATTGCATTTGCTATTACTGTACGTTTTGCAGGTCATAAATGAAAGCCAAATGCACCAAAAGTAAAAATGACCTTTTAAAATGTTGAAAAGGAATGTTAGAGTGCTTACACTTTTGCCAACTGAATTCAATTATTTAGGTCTGTTTCCATCTTTCTGCAGTATATTTGATAACTGCTAATAATTGTACATTTAGTTCTGGCTTCCATTGTTGCACAAAGGATGTTTGGCTATATTAGCCAGTGATTTTGCTCTAATCTTGTATATCTCTGATCAGTTTTTATTTTTAAATTAAGTATACAAATAGTCAACAGTGAAAATACATTAGCTAGATCATGTGCTTATTTCTCAGAAGCATAGTGGATTACAAGTTATGGGAAGTTTAAGAAAAATTTTCAAATCAGGAAAAAAATGAGTATCTTATGGAAATAATTAAATGCTGTTTGAGCTTTCCTGCCTTTGCTACTGTGTTTTGTTTGTTTGTACTTTTAAATCCCAGGATATTGTTAACAGATACCTTGTGTCCCTTAATTTGGCAGGGTAACATCAGAGTGGCTCTGTCCTAATTTGGGGATGCACAATATTTTCAGGTTCCTGTCTAAATGCCAGAATGGGAATACTGAGGCACCATGTTTTACTGCCACCCAGATTCTAACCTCTCCTTTCCGTAGCATGTTTTATCAATCTTCTCTTCATATCTACCCTCCAAGCTTAGGTGTCTATATAGTCCCCATTACCATAGCATCTGAGTGTCTTGCAGACTTTTAATGTACTTATCCTCAAACACCTGTGCAAAGAAGGAGAGTACGGTTTTACAGATGAGGATCTGCACTACAATGAATAAGTGACTTGCCCAAGATCACACAGGAAATTTGTGGCAGAGCAGGGAATTCAACCCAGGTCACCTGAATCCTATGCTTGTGTCTTAACAACTGGACTATCCTTCCTCTGATTGGGCAGAAAAAGGTTTTGACCCTGCAAGGTGATTGAGGACCTTGTGACAGGCGCTGAGCTCATGCTTAGCATCTTGCCAGAACAGGCCCACAGTGAGATAGGGCAGATGATAAAACAAATTCTGTAAAAGAATTGTGGAGAAAAATCTTCTTGTAGATGATAATTCAGTACTGTATATCTTGTGTCTGATGGGCAGCCGAAGATGTATTAATGGGTTTCTTCGGAGCATTTTTGAGCATTGCAAGAACCATCTAGTTCTTCCATTATGGACAGGTATTTGCATCATAAACCCACCAATGAAACCAACACTAAAATTAGCATCTATGCCTCACAGAGAAGCTTGGATCATGGAGGTTATCCATCCTGGTCATTTCTTCTGCACTTGTGTTTAGACAGGAGACTCTAGGCTGTTAATTTGGTACTTTCCATCAGCATTAAAGACAAACATTTGTAGATAGTCTTGTAGGTTGTCTGTGAATTGAATCCGAGAAGTTTTGTCATGAATTGAAGATGATGATTGATAACCTCAGAACCTGCTTTCCGTTACCGCTTCTATTTTTACATGCTCTTGGCAGAATCCTAGTAATGGGGAGTTCAGAGACCTTACTTAAAGACAGTGGACTTGGAGAGAGAGAAATATATTGTTGTAATATTTGACATCATGCAATGCTTGTGTGGGTGTAATCTAAAGGAAACAGTTGAATATAAGGAAAAGGTTCTTGTGATTCTGCTAGATTGGTTTTAGAATTTAAAAAGGACTGCATCACAGCTGACAACAATAATTTATTTCAAGAAATAACAACTTAGTCATTCATTTAGACCATCTTGATTTTACAAGGAAGGCACTCAGAAACTATGGTGATGGGCAGCAGTATAAAATCCTAAGATCTGCAACAGTGCAATTTGATGACTTCCAGATTGCATAATGCAAACAAAAGACCTTTATTTCTCCCAACCAAGAAATCAGTAAGGTGAAATGGCCAGTTGGAAACTGACACACGAAGGCTAATTGAATAATAGGTATGGTAGCATCAGTGGTGTCATGTTGAGATTAGAGCAGCAGGGGGATCGTGACTTTTCAAAAAGCAACCTACATATTGAGCGTAAATAAATATGTTCTTGTTATTAAATCTGTCGACTGAAATGGTTACCTCTCAATTATGCATGAATTATTTTTATTTATAATTTGTTTTCATTATTTGGTGCAGAGGTGAAAAAGGTGGTAGGAATATTGTGGGACTGATAGTTAAGTAACAAACTGATTGGATAAGTGTATGCTGTGTGGGTTTGTTCCTGCCTGCTCCATGGTGTGGAAATGGTGGGTGTTATGGAGCTGGAAGAAAAGAAGATACAGGTAGTAGGAAATAATAAACTGAAGAGAATGGCAGACAAGTGGAGGGTAGATGGAGTGTGAGTGGAAGAAAATTAAGGGGGAGGATGAACTAGGAACTCACAATAATAAGTAGGTTGGAGAGGGCACATTTTGAGGTGGGCTGGACATGTGATAAAAATGGGAGAAGAATGACGAGCAAAGAACGCATTGGAGGAAGAGGACAGCAAGAAAGGATGTGGAAGACAGAGAATATGGTGGGAAGACTCTGTCAAGAAAAGGATGGAATTCCAAAACTTATGAACCTGTGCCATGGATTGGAAGGAGTGGGAAAGAATCAACCCTGTATAAACGGGGAAAAAGTCAAGAAGTGAATCTAATGCAGCCATTGCACTTATTTCTTAATTAGGTAATGTTTATGCACTACGTTAACTGGTTTTGCATAAGATAAAACTACCTTTTATTTCAATTATTTGGGTAAGTTAACTATTTTTTAAATGCATGGTGTGTGATTCTTCTTTGGTCTGAAGGCATGTATGCAGGATGCTATAACCCTGTACCCTTATGTACTTCCAAGTGGACGGAATAACACTCTACCAACTTTGTATGCTACTTGCTCTAATAAATGCAAACTATCAGAAACATGGTTCCATAAATACCTCCCTTTGTTCAGCTCTATGAAGTCCTGTAAATTATGTATCTTGTACTGTAAATGTACTGTAAATTATTCCTTTCATAGTTCTATGTCTGCATCGCTTTTAATAAAATGATCTTTCAAATACAAACTATATGTGACACAACCAGATGGGGCAAACACATCTGGCCATAGTGAAGAAGAACATTTCCCAGGACAAACCTAATAGAGAACATTTAGGAAATACTTTTTTATACTGTGGACAACATCACAGGCAGATCCTTGTGCAGGGAGCCTTAAGCTATAGCTTGTTGCAGAGTAGGATATTACAGTTTTTTATGTGGGGAGGACTTAGAAATGAAGCATATTAACTGTTTTTTTTTAATACAGATAATATCTTTCCCCTTTGTTTTCCCTAGCCAAATTCTAATTCTCACAATGTTATCCACCAAGCCTGAGTAATTTATCTACTGGAAAACAGAGAGGCAAGGAGTGATATTATCATTTAAGTAAATGACTGCATTTTTAATCAGTCAGAAAATGAATAGTAAAATCTCAAATGTTACTATTAAGCAATAGAAACATGTTTGAGAGTCTTTACAATTGGGTAATAATTGGCTAGAGGATCTGAGATAAAGCGGAAATTACTGAAACCAGCCATTACTAGATTTTTCAATACCCATAAATAGTTTGCTGAAATTAGAATTCAATGAGATTTAAAGTGCAATGTAGATGTTTCTTTTTATTTCTCTGATAAATTTGTTTAAGAAATTACAGCCTAACACTCATATGGTCTCTGTAAAAGAATTTCCATGACTGGGAAAAGATGACTAAGGGAAGGTAAATATTTAAAACTTTCAGAACTGGAAATCATCAAATCAGAGACTATCAGGGTTGGAAGGTACCTCAGGAGGTCATCTAGTCCAACCCCCTGCTCAAAGCTGGACCAATCCCCAACTAAATCAGAAATATCTTATTTGGTGAAAATAACTTAGGATCCAATCCAAAAATAACTGAAGTAAATAGAAGGACCACCATTGCTTTGAGTTGGCTTGATAAATTTGAAGATCTAAGCCTTTCAAGTAAGAACTACAGCTAAAACTTTGGATGTCTTAAGTAGGTACCTAAATCCACATTTAATCATCTGTGTATAATAGTCTGATTTTTTTGTTTGAAGGGGTCATTCTACCTCAACTCCTACTGAAGTCACTTGAAATCTTTGGGGTTCCACATTGCTGAAAAATCAAGCCACTCGGTTTAAATATACATGCAGGTGCCTTAAGGCAGCCAGATTTGAATGTGTCAGCTTCTGTTTTAGAACACGTTTTCTATTCACTGATGGAGAATATTACATAATGTCTTTGGCATTAGTTATTTGTTTTCAACTAGCATCTACCAACAACTATATTTAAAGACTAAATGTAATAGCCTTTCATAGCTGATTTTCTATCTTTGCAACTTCATTCTCAAAGAATTCAGTCTGCATAATTAAGTATGATTTTGTGGCTACCTTTCATATCCCAACTTGGGGATCTCAAGTGAATCTAATTATCTTTCAATTGGAAAGAAGATATTTCACAGACAGAAGCTGTAGATCAGGGCTCATTACTAAGGCAGCTCATTATTTTTAATGAGCAACTTCATTATCTGATTCTTCAGAGAACAAGATATAATTCTATTGATGCAAGGAAGCTTGTTAAACTTCAGTGGCCAGAGACATATGGCTAACAGTCAGAATTTGGCCACAAAGATTATTAGGGTTAAAGAAAGTATCTTGTAGGATTCTAGGGTCTTCATCTCGGTGATTTATAAGGGTCAAAGATTACAGAATAATTTTCTATTTGTTTTTTCCAAGTGAATTTAGGTAGGCCATGATATGTGTACATTACCCATCTAAGTGGTCTTCTTTAGAAAACGAATTGCATGGAAAATTCACAGTAATAAAACACAATCAATTCACTGGAAAGCTTTACACCAAAGGAAGTGGTAACAAAATCACTTTTCTGCAATTCCAAGTTCCTCTAGGGAGTATTACAAATATTCATAGTGTTTCCAAATGCTGCATTTTGCATTTGGATCACTGAATTAGCTGACAGATGTGTAAAATCTCATGTAACCAAACAACTCTCTTGGGGAAGGTACAAATCGCATGCTATCCCAACTACATTTACTATTAATATAACATCAAGCCCTGATCTAGCAAGTACATATGTGCTGTACAGCAGGGAGCATAAGGTGGTTGTGCTGTACTGAAAAAGTGAGTGGAGACCAGGTGATGGCACAAGTACAGATAAGTACTAGACACTGTTACACTGTCAGGAAGTTAGGGTACATCTACACTACAGCGGGGAGTCGATTTAAGATACGCAAATTCAGCTAAGTGAATAGCGTAGCTGAATTCGACGTATTGCAGCCGACTTACCCCGTTGTGAGGACGGCGGCAAAATCGACTTCTGCCGCTTTTTGTCAGCGGCGCTTACTACCACCTCCGCTGGTGGAGTTAGAGCGCCGATTCGGGGATCGATTGTCGCGTCCCGACGGGATGCGATAAATCGATCCCCGAGAGGTCGATTTCTACCCGCCGATTCAGGCGGGTAGTATAGACCAGACCTTAGTCTCCAGCCCTTGGAAGCCCTGCTCCCTTGCTCCCCAGAGTACATGGTAAAAAGGGGGTGGGGTTGGCAGAAATTCAGAATGCCCTCAAGAAAGGTGCATTTAGCTGTGGGTTCCCTTCTATGGCTGTACTCCTGCTACTAGATCAGAGTAGGCTGGTGGATATGAGCAATGTTTTCACTGATGTAAAATTGGGCTTATAATATTTCAGTGGTGGAAGAATTTGAGGATCATTTCGTTAACTATCTAGAGATAACAATAAAGGAAACAACAGATGCTGCTATCATCTAGGCTGGCTATATTCTCTGTCTCTACAACTGTGTATGAGAGGGAGAGAGTCTGAGAGTTAACAAGACAAGAAGCACTGCATAGCTTGCTGCAGTATGCATGGCAACTTTATTCCCTTACACCACTGCCCTGCCTTGCTTTTTGTCTTCTGCTTGCTCCTGTACTGTGAAGAATTAAGCCCCAATAGCTTTCTTTCTACGTTTTCCTTATTCTGTTATAATACAGCTATTACTTTTTACAGATTTAGTAGATGAATGGTCAAAACCCATCCTTTTAATTGGTGGGGAGAGCAATTGCAGCACAAAAGGGGACATGTGGCTCTGGCGCACCAACCTTTTTGGAGGATGGGAGCATACAAGAAAATATCAGTTTAGGTGTATAGGCTGCTCTCAGCCCTTGCACACACAGTGTACGTTTGACTGTATCATATGATTCTTAGTCCTCATAGCAGTTAGTGATATCAATACAAACACTGCCAAGATAACCTCATCTAAAGCCTACCACCAATCTCTAAGAAGCACAGTAAAGATAAAATAAACTCAATGGTAAAATAAAATGCCTAGCAAGCTATTGGCACTGTACAAATAGTAATAAGCATATGTTTTGGGTGCCAAGTAACAAGCAAGGGGACATTATTTTCCGTTTTTCAGTATGCTTAGCATACAGTTGTATTCTGGTCTGCAGGCATTCTTTCCCACAATTCATTTAGAACAATGACCTTCTCCAGCTTTGAATATGTTACAAGTATTCTTTCCCTCTGAACAAACATAGTGTGGGAAGTCATTATGATGCTCACAGGATGTGAAGCAAACCGCGATCCTGATACATTTATTAATATATAAATATCCAACAGAAGTATTTGTAAGAGTAAGAGTGTTAATCCTAGTGTTCTGGCCAAAATTCATTCCCCATGATTGCATACTGCTTATCTAAATTCTCCCTGCAGATTCTTCCTCACTTCTTGTCTGTAGTGTTTTTATTTTCTGTATAACACAAAGCAAAACCACCTGCCAGATTTCAGCTAGAGCTGTGGGAAACCCTCCAGCTTAGGGGAATTGATTTCAACAGGAGCAAGATCAATGGTCAAACTTCCACACAAATGAGTGGGAATAGAGTGAGGCTCTTGGGTTGTATGAGTTTCAGCTAGCCATTTGAGAGGGTTTGGGTCACGCGTAAAAGGATCCCTAGAGTTCAGCTTGTGATTTGGGGCTCAGTAAGTCAAGGTACCCCTCAGAACAAAACAATGGGAACTAGCTGAAGGTTAAATACTTTAGTTATCAAACCAATGAAACTTCCCTTGCCAATCTCTGCTGACCCATATCCTAAGGCCAGACCCCTCTGCTTATCTCCTGGGGCGGAGGGAGAGAGAAAGGAAACAGACATTGTGGCATTTTGCCTCTTCCTTTACATTTGCAAAGTACTTTGGAACCCATTGATTTTATTGGCAATTGATTCGGGCTCTAATTAAATGTGATTTATTACCTGTCTCAGTTTTCTAATTTGGTCTCTCTGACTGGCACTAATATGGCAGATGACCTATACCATGTGTTTGGAGCGTGCATACATGCCATTTCTTTGAAGACCCCCTACAGTAAGTAATGACTCACCTTAGTAGAATTAGAGGATAATGTTTTAACTAGTATTAACCAGACAGCTGTCTTAATGCATTAGGCACAGTGATGCTTTCTCTTTCCTTCAACTTCAAATATAAATTCATACTTGTATGACTTCTCTTTTAGGCCAATGTTAGAAACTCCCTTTCCAGTCCTGTTAGTTTATCCATTGCCTTTCTTATGGTGTAACAGGTTATTTCTACAATATATGATCACTTCCCCAAACTTCATTCTTTGCCATGATTCCCCCTCAACATTCCAACTGTTCATTTATTTATTTTTTGGCAGAAATGTTAACTAAAAGCGTCTTCTTTTCTGAGTATTGCTTTGCCGTGCATGTCAAATACAAAGCATATTATGGTACAAATGATGCTAAGAGTAAGGGTATCAGAAAACTTTGAAGGTTAAAAAAATTGTATCACAGTGCCCAACACTTGGGTGCTATAAACAAATAAATAACAATATTTTAGATAGGTTTAGTCTGAATAATCTGGAAGTTGCAAATTAGTTGGAGAAAATTCCCAACTTTTCAGAAGTGGTCCTGACTATCTTTAGTCAATAATTATCATTAGGTGTAAACTACTGTATATATGGAACATTGTTAACTGTTGATAACTGCTATGAGATGCCCTTCTTTGAGTTTAACCTCATGCACTGATTTTGATACATTACACATTACGATACATAACCGGTACTATGATGAGCTCTGTTTGTAACTAAATATCAACCTCTGCTATCTCTAAAACTCTCAATCTTAGTATTGTGGGTTTCAACCCCACTTTGGAGAGCATTTATAATTGAAATAAGCAACTTTAAGGTAATACAGGGACAAAAAATCCATTAAACCCTTTGGTCGGCCATCCTTTTTTCTTTAAAAGAATACAGATTGGATGACTAAGAAATGCTACAATACATGTTAACACACAACAAATCATGTATTAATAGTGTAAAACTGAAGCGTTCTTAAATATAAAATGCCTTATAGCATAACTGTTAAATAAAGAAAACAGTTCAAACATAAATCTTTCACTAACCTGGTTTTCAATGTGCAGAAGAGCTTGGGTTTAATATACAACAATAAAAAATAAAAAGTCTGTCTTAATGCTTTTTCTCTGCTGCTTCTTATCATTACAGTATCTTGCTAGTCTATGTGAAACTTGAAGGAGAGCTTTCCTATGTGCTAAGAATGGCACATCTCTATAGATTTTACTGCATCCAACCTCAAAAAGCAGCATTTCAATGACAGTAGCATACCTGCTAAATTCTGACACGTACTCTTGCAGTGACAATGAAAGTGCAGTACATGTTGTAAAACGGGCAAAATCCAAATGCAACTGGTGATTCTTAAAAAGCGTGTGCTCTCTTTTGGAAATCATCCATGTGAGGAACAAGATCTGACACAGACTAGTCCATGCCTTGCAATTGCAGATTCAAATGATACAGATGTCTGGTTATGTCAGTCAAAAATGACGTATCAAAAAGCAAAACTGAATCTTCTCGTTTTTCCTGAAACTCTGTAGTATCAGAACTCAGGGTTTTGCCAAAAGGCAATAATCTTCTTTCAAAGTGCAAAGAATCTCTCAAGGTATCTATTACAACTCAGCCACAAATTTGTAATGTCTCAGTGATCTGTTGCTTCCTTGGATCTAGTATGTAACTTTCATAAGCACACTCATGCAATGGTCAAAGTTAAGTGATTTTCCACACAGTGACTCTTGACTAATGCAGTGCATTGTTGGGTAATCCATCCACCAAACTGTTGTTCAATAAACCCAACCTTTGCTCCATGCACAGCAGGTGATCCATTCATATCAACAGCTGACTTTTCCAAATCTCCAAAATCTGCAACAGCCTCTTGAGCTACAACAAAAATATCTGGTTCCTTTTTAGTTCCACGTAATGAGGTTAACTTCGTAAATTCTTCCTGCATGTTAAGATTACTGTCAATTGTTTGTAAGTATAACAGTAGTTAATCTTACATCTGACACACCTGTGCTCTCAGCTAATGCCAAAGAAAAATAAGAACAACCATGGATAATTTTCTTTGGCTTTTCTTCCATATGTTCATGCATATCTGAACCCTTCATAAAATTGTACATCAAGAAAGAGATACTGTTCCCATTTTTTTTGCCATTTTATTGTTACTAAATGCCTTTGCTATTTACATTACACATCATTTTACTGTTTTGTCATCACTCGGTGGCTTTTTTAGCCCACACCAGCTTGAGATCAACAATTTATGATGTAGCTCCAGTAAAACAACTCTGCTGCCTTAAAACTTTGCCATTTAGATCAGTAGCAATGGCATCCCTGGCATCACCAGTATATTTGTTGTACTTTGCTTTGTGATTGGTACATAGTGACAGTTCAAGTTGTATTCCTTTTTCACTACCATGACTTGGAAACATATGAGGCAATGGGGCTTACCTCCATTTTTCAGTTAAAAAAAAAAGTTAATCATGCTTCCACTATACATGGAAAACTTAGATTTCTCTACCTCTTTCTTTTACTCATGATAAAACTGTAAAGGAAGAATTAGCCACTGGCTTCTCCATATGCCGCTTCCCACTTTATTCGCGGTGCAGAGGACCTAGAGCTGACATTTCAGTATATTGAATTTTGTTGCATTCATCATACATGCAATCCAAAGAAGTGCACAACTCCTCCCCCTAGTCATGGGTCTTCCACATTGAAACAAGCATTTAATATTCACAGCTGATCACAGAAAAGAAGTGATAAAGAAATGTCACAGCAGACTAAATCATCTGTTAACAATTGGCGGGCTGAGTAAAATGATCTGGCAGGCCAGATGCAGCCCCAGGCTACTGTTGCCAATCCCTGATCTATCGGCTCCCTTAGGAGGGTTCTTGAAAAGGAATGAGAAAAGGCACAGAGGTTTGTGGAGTGTAATTGCTGCCAGGCTTCTCTTTAAAACACCAAATGCCAAACCTTCTTTGACATAGAGGAGGCAGGATAGAGAAAAGAAGCCAGCTTGTACTCCCTGCCCACAAATACCGGCCCTTAATTCCATATGCAAATGAACATCCTGTGTGAACCACTAGAGAATGCGATAAGATGCAGTGCACTGTGCAACACAACAAAAATAGCATTCAATTCAGATTTAACTGAAACATTTAGAATAAGACTGGTTCCTTGATACATTTTTAGAACAGTGGAATACAAGCCATTACTAGCTACTGCCTGGTCTCAGCCTTTTCTCCCTCTTTTCTCTCCCCCCCACCGTCTATTTTGCTCAGTTGACAGATGGGCATTGTTGGTGCCTCTACATTTATTTATTTATTTAGCAATAAGAAATCAGCAATTCATTACTCCAGGCTTTTTGGACATACATGCACATCCAATAAAAATTTGTTTTAGTAGAAACATACCTTTCAATGTAATCCTAACTCATAATAGTTCAACCCTGTAATATAAATAATTAAGATATTATACATAGACATAAATATTAATATTGGCTTTGTCTCAATTAAGCATGCCATTGCTTATAAATCCTATCAGTGCACCTGTTTTATCACTAACATACTAATTATGTTTACCTTCCTTCCACTTTAATTGTTTTGGGAGTAGATTCAACAGAATATTTTATGTTACTGACAATAAACATGTTATTTATAAAGATATCTTATTTTTGATAGCATCTTGTATAAAGAAAGAATTTTCTCTCTTCCTTCACTTTTTTCCTGTTTGTTTGGGGGTTTTTTGGCACATAAAACTCTCACACCAACCTTTTTTGCTTCTTTTATCTAGATTCTAGATAAAGGGTTGGGCAATTTGGGATCAGTCTATTCTCACTCTTACTGTAATATTTAGGAAAACTTTTGCCCATAGAGCTGATCGATTGTGTTCTGGTTTCTTACAAAGCCAGTATCGGGGAGAAGGTGGAGGTATGCTAATTAAGTTCTACTTCTCTGGTTTAAAGGAACATTACATGCCTTTGAGATATTTACAGTTTAGTATTAGGCTTTAGATGGGAGGCAATTTGTTTGAGAATGCTTGTCCAAATGAAACATGAACCAGATTACACCCATGTGTAACATATTATGGGTCTTATTCAGCCCTTCTTTTCCCCTCGTTAGGCATTGATGTATCCCATTGAAAGTAATGGGAATTTTGCCTAAGTAAGGTGGGCGTAGAGAATACTAAATAAGGTCATACAAGAGGACTAAGACTAGCAGGGACTAGTACAAATCAACGCTAAAAGCAAACCTTTTTGTGTGGTTACCTTATGTCACCATTTTTTCTTGGAAATCCTAAAATTAACCAGTGGATCACAGGACTGTTCCAACTGCCACACCATTCCTGTAGTTCATGTTCCAGATAACCAATCAGAGCAGATATACAGAGAAGGAGGGCCTTGTGTTACCCTTTTTGGTCCTGACCTGATATAGAGCACCTTGAATATCCAGTATCATCTAGAAGTCTCCTGTGACATGAGTTAATGTTCAAGAGCACGGCTAGAGAAGAGAAAAGCACATTTCCCAAACCATCACAGGAGTGAAATATTAAAGAAGGTGTGTATACAAACTGAAGATTGTGGAAAGGATAACTTCTGAACAACCCTTTCCTCTTGGTCTTTATACCCGAATGAGCACTATTAGATTTGGCTCCAGGAAAATGAATTTTCCTAATAATATACCTGCACTGAAGCAAAACAAAAAATTGTCAAGTAAGAGTTACTGTATTTTAACTCATTTGAAGACGTCAGTCAAGTTATAATTGGTTCTAATTAACACTCCCACAAGCTGTGACATTCTGTACCTTCACTAGAGTTGCAATCACATTTTTTCTTTCCTTCAAAATCATTTAATAAAAATGAGAAATTTTCCAACCTGATGCTGACAACCAAGAACCCTATGAATCACAGGCAAACATTTCCACTCCACTGTATGCTGTCTTCTGGAAAGTAAGGTGTGATCTACGTAGTCAAATCATCATTCAAGATACTGAGTAATAGCAATTTCCACTACATGCATCCGACGAAGTGGGTATTCACCCAGGAAAGCTCATGCTCCAATACGTCTGTTAGTCTATAAGGTGCCACAGGACTCTTTGCTGCTTTTGAGTAATACTGAATCCCCTTGTAACTGAACCCGTGTTATGCAGTCTTTGTATCTCACTTCATTAAGTGTATTCAGCAGCTGAGTATTCTAAACAAGGAAAATATGGAATGCCATTTTTAGATTGTCCAGATGTAAACAAGAGCCAATATATGGGAGTGGGTAATTCATCTTTTTAAAATAATCAGAAAATCTTCAGTGTGGCACAGTTGAATTGGTTGCTGGGTTAACTTTAAGGAAAAGATCAACCTATCTGAAAAAAATATAAAACCATCAATGAAATTGGGGACCTGTTTCTGCTCTGACACACCTCCATAAATACTGGGTAGCTCCATTGGCAGAAAACATGCTTTAAGCCATAATATTGGCCTGGATTGTCCCCTCTCACAGTCAAACCCACAGAAACATGGTATCAAAGGAAGAAAATCTACACCCCTTGCAGAGTTCTTCTGTTGTCATTCTCTGAGGGTACGGGGAAGGGGGCCTGAACTTTGCTCTCATGTGAATAAGCAATGTGTCTAACCCCCAAACTAACAGATTCAAAGGGACATCTATTGTCGGCAGGTATCATCTGTGGTATGCAGGCCTCATGTCTGCACACTGGCCCTCTGACCCCAGTCCCTGGCAGCCCAGGTCATTTGGAGCTGCACCATCAAGGACATCCCTTGGCCATGGCTCCATGGAGAAAACTAAACAGCCACTGGCTATATTAACTCTTTCATTCAAACTCCATGGGGCTGGAAGAGTGGTGATGTCCCGTGCCCTCGCCTCCTCGTTGCTCACCCAATCTCCATGCCTGGCCTAAACCTTAGTGCTGTGGCGGCAACTGACCACAACCTTCAGTATTGGAGGTGGGAGATTTGCAAGTGAAAGGGAATTATCTGTACCATTGAATGTAGCTCCTAAAACTCTGATGTATATGAAAGCAGAAATTGGTCCAATATCTTTAGAGATTCCACGGTTATTTAAAGGTTTTAAATTATTTTAAATATATTTAAGTCTAAAATGGAAGATGGTAAATTTCCTGGTTCCCATATTATAATGCTGGGATACAGAATAAACTCAGCAAGAGGGAAGAACTGATAGTGCAGGAACTCTGGATATAAACTTCCCATCTTAGAACCTTCCCACTTACCAAAATATTAGAAGGAAATGTCAGTAGTCAATTTACAAAACAAAAACGAGATGAAGGTCTCCTCCAACATCAATCAATCCTCACCTGATTTTTTTTAAAGCTAATTCAACAGAAAATTTTATTTTCCTTTGTGGACACCAATATGAACAGAAAAAGCAGGTAGAAGTATCAAAATGCATTTAAGGGATCAATACTTGTGCATGCAAAACTCCTGTTGGTTCCAGTGAGAGTTACTTGTGTGTAAAGGCTGTATTTGACTGTTGGTGCTAGACCATGAGGAAAACAAAAATTAACATCAAAATCATCCACGTCCTTACAAGTATTTTTTATTCAGGGCCTGATCCAATTTCTGTTGAAATCATTGGAATGTCTCTCATTGATTTCAAAGCGCATTGGATCAAACCTTCAGCTAAGTATTATTAGATATTTTCTAATGTATTTTACTAATTTGTTGCCAATCTAACATTTCTTTACTTCTTTGTGGTGGAGTTCATCTAGAATCAGAATCGGCCATGTATATTGCTAGACATTTTTGATTTGTATTATTAGCTGTTGACTTCATTCATTTATGCATGATGCTACTCTGAAAGGATGATTTTGCACAATTAGATTTTTAACCTATCTAAATATTTGCTGCATGCATAAATGTTTGTGCTGGAACATGAAAAATCAACGTTTGTAACTAAATGCTTATTTACGGATGCATGGCACTTTGAATCTCTAACCCATAATGCTGGTTTAAGGTTGGTCTTTGTGGAGGAATATGTAACTAATTTGCATTGTGTGTTTTCAAACTTAAGTGGACATTTTATCTTAATCACTATATAAATAGACAGTTTAAAATTCAGGAGTTTAAAGCAATCATGAGTCGAAATAAAAAAGAGTAAACTATCGCATAAGAGCATCTTGTGTCATGTAATACTCTGTGGTTTATACACAATATTAATTTGCTGTTTGGCAGTTATCAGAATAATTCTTCCTTGAATGTTTATATCAAAGTATTTCAATAAAATACAGTAAGATTGCTTAGCTTGTTCTTCAGAGTTACATAAGTGGAATCAGAGTTTGTTCTGTTTAATCAAATAAATTGGTTCTTGTTGAATGACAACAGAATATTTTTTTAATTTGTTTCAAATGATCTGCAATGCTTTTTATTCACGGAGTAGCTTGTAAAGAAAAAAGAAATAGATTGTCATTTGAATTTCAAATGTCTGGTCCACCAAACAGTCAAATGAATATTTAAACATTCACAGTAAAGTTAGACTTTATATTTTGAAAATATTCCTATTTGCAAAAGTCAGAATTATACAGCCGTGACCTTTAAAATGAAATGAACAATTTCAGTTAAATGCACAACATGTGAGTATATATGGTTTACTGTCTCTTGAAAACTACTGTGACAAAATTATCATACATAATGCATCCGGTCTGCTTTTAAAAATATACTTAAATTTGAGAAATAAAAACTGTATAGAAAATCTGCAAATAATATGCCTTTTACACATTTATATTAATTCCTAAAATGTAATAGCGGGTATTACTCATGTATAACTTGTAGTATATCAATCCATGTTATAGAGACTATTTTAATTACTAATTTATAGAAAAAGTGATTGCACTGCAATTTTAAACTGCAGGTCTTGATTTCATATAGGCAGCACATATCAGTGGATATCTCATATACCCTCATATACTATCATTCATATTATGTATGTCAGTATTCTACTCCCTTCAAAAAGGAGCAGAAATAGATAGTCCTATTTTTCCCCTCCCTGGGGTGAAATTCCATTCTCTTCTAACTTCTACCTGTGGATTTGATCATCTTGTTTACTGCCAGCAAGTCCATAATCTATGCATTTCATACCAGAAAGATCTGCAGGGACTTTGTGTATGTGTGTGTATGTATATATATATATATATATATATATATATTTGTATGTATATATATATATATTATATATTTGCACAATAATTGTGTGTGTGTGTGTGTATATATATCTATATAATCTTGAGCAAATATTATGACTCAGAAAATAGAAGTTCATCCCTCCCCCTAAAAATGACCTGGAACCTGACCCAAACATAAGGGTAAAAGTTGGCTCCTTTAGCCATACGTTGATTGATTATAACATCAAGCTTCTTTTTTACTAGTGATAGTTGGATGGTAATGCGTTTTGCCAAATGGTAGATTATCAGGCAAACACAGTGGTGGTCTTTGAAATCTTTACAGATACCTTAAGAAACTAAACACGTATATGAAATTTGATAAATTTCCCTATTAAAAGCATTCATAGAAGTACAATGGAATATTGAAGATACTGAAGTTATTGTTATTTATTTTTATTAGTGTAGCACCTAGGAGCACTAGACATGGGCCAGGACCCCACTGTGCAAGGTGCTGTACAAACACAGAGGGAAAATGCTGTCCCTTCCTAAAGAGCTTACAACCTAAGGGCCAGATTTGTAAAAGTGTTGCTGTGCTCTACATTGCAATGCCTAACTGATTTAGGAACCTAAATCTTATTTTCAAAAGGGATGTAGGCACTTGGGAGCCAAAATCCCAGTCACAGCTGAAGTTTTGAAGTTCCACAAGAGCTTCTAAATTCTGCTTTGAGGCAGTGTTTCAAAGCTCTGTACTTCTAACAGCCCCATGACTGAAACTCTGACAGAGTTCCAAAGCTCTGCAGGGTTTTTTGATAATCTGGAAAATTGCTTAACTGGAGCAATAGGCTACCCCGGGTTGTCCCAGTTAAGCAGTTTCTCCTGTATATATTGGAACCTCAAGAATGTTAAACCAGTTATTTGAATGCAAACGGGTATATGGCAAATACTGTTTTTGGAATTATTTCCACCAACACATGCAAACTCTGCTCATGTTTCTTCTGAGCAATTGGTTTCCAATGAATATAAATTATTCTAAGAATATGTTGATGTTATTATATCTTGGGTGTAGAGTAAAAGGGAGAGCCAAATATTTATATACATATATTAAAAATAAATCAAAAACAAAGCTGCCTCGATTAACAATGGAGTCAGTGAACACAGAATCCCCAAGTCCTTTATAGAATATTCATGCTCAGTAAATCCCAGTTTGTGTACCATCGTTCTTCAAATAGAACTCAAGGGATATCGAGTAAATGCTGTGGCTGAGATGATAAGATTCAAGAAAAGAAATGTGCAAACAATGATGTACCTTTTCCCTGAGAAGTAAGTTATATCAGTGCTAATAAGAATGCCATCTATTTTTAATCAGGAGTATCTTGTAGAACTAGGATAACACAAGTTGACTACATTTAAGGTTGTGTTTCCTGGTGTTTTTCTACATAAAGAATAAAGAGGACTCATTTGAGATATGTGTAGTGACAGGCATTTATTTGCATGATAATTTTTCTGAAATTTTCTATTCTTACAGGCATCTTATGCTAGCTACCAGTCTTTTATGTAATTTCATGTATATAACCTCAGAGCAGACATGTCAAACCCGCGAAAAAACCACAGAAATTGGGCTTGTTTTTGGCTTCATTGGCTTGTGAGTTGCTTGTTGGCTAGTTTTTGGCTTGTAGCACGTTGTTTGTTTGGCTTGTAGCTTGTTGCTGCTTCTTCTTTATTTATTTATTTATTATTAGCTCCCGCCAAGCAGGAACAAGGGGTAAGCATGGGCAAGGGGGGGAGAGAGTCAGGGGATGCATAGTGGGCCCACCACAGTTCCAGACTGCACACCGGGAGATCTAGTTACGTAGAGTGTTTGGATTCTTAGGGATTGGCTTGTTTGGGCCTTGTTTTGAAATGGGATTAGCTTGATGTTTGGCTTATTGTGAAAGTCGGGGTGCTTATTTACCACGTGAAGGTTGACAACTGTGCCTCGGGCGATATCCAAAGCATGAACATGTAAAAGAATTGTGTTAAAATGGATTGACAAGTCAAACAGCGTAGAGATTTGTTTTAAAGAGGTAGATTACATTATTAGCAAGGTGTGTGGGGGGGGAGTGTGTGTGGGGGGTGATGGAATATTACTGTATCAAATGTCTTTTTCTACCTTTGTAGTAGCAATACAGATTCTGCGCACTCCTGAACTCAAGTCTCAGATTCTTGATTCATTGCTGGCAGTGGGTAAAATTTTGTGGCGCAAGCTCAGGCTTATATAGATTTAGCAGAGGCTTGTGTGCCAAGCAGCATCTAGTAACCTGGAGTAGGATGAAATGGAGGCAATCTAGGGCCTTTCTGCAGATAGGAATGAGGATTAAATAGGAGAAAAAGCAGCAACTAGCCATGGAGATCCAAGGCGGGGGGGGGGGGGGGGCAGCGAATCATCCTTGGACTAGAGTTCCATAACATAGCCTCCAGTGAACTACAGCTGTAAATATTCCTGTCAGAGCCATGCTGCCGGACTCACCCTGATGACTGACTGATCTTGGGAACCTCTTTCAAGGGACTAATTAGAAACTCTGGAGCTTCCATTGGGTGAAGGGGAAGCAAGTAGTTATGGTGGTTTTTCCAACATGTGGCCAAGAAAAGCTTTGTAGGAGATAATCTGGCCTTTTTGAGGGGTTTGTTCATTGAAATTGATTCATCCAACAACCTCCTCCCCCCCGAAAATACATAAATTGCTCACAGTTCATGGAATTGATTAAATGCTTGGGTTAGGAGGTTTTGGGGGGTTTTGATCTGTGTTGTTAATCTCTCATGTTAAGAAGTACCTGGATTTCAGTGAGCTATGTTGGCTAATCTCTGCACAGAGCATTGTATGTTTCAGAAAGATAGCAACATTATGTGCCACACTGCAAGGAGTTAAAGTATGCTCCATCTATTAAATGTTGTAACGAGCATTGTTTTACAGTTAGTGGTAGCATATAACTTTACAGTAACAATGTAACTGAAAGTTTTACCACCCCTCCCCTTCCATCAGAAACTGTAGATGCAGAAAATATAAGGATTTGTTTTAAGTTACACACAAATCAATTAATTAATGTATTTTTGTCAGGTGCCTGGATATATTGGTGTTAATCATTTATTATTCTTGGCATGAGTACATTTCTTTAAACTATACTGGAAAAGCAGCTCATAGATAAGGTTATACTACAAATGATTAGGGTAAGCAATTACCATATATGATACAGGTAGTTACTGTTACTTAATTACTATTAATTAGCTTCCTACAGTTCCATCAGTGAATTTAAAAAAGTTAAATTAAGAGTTAAAACTATTTTTAATTAATAATACTTGAATATTTAGAAACATGTAAGTAATTATTCTGCTTTGCCCCCAATAAATGTTTCAACCACTTGTAAGTTTTAAACTTTTCATCCATATTTACTTCAGACGTAAGGAGGGGTTCTGATCTCAGAGTCAGCCCTGGCTGAGAAGGGGCTGGCATGGGTTGATGACCTGGTGTCCCCAGTCCCCACGCCCTGGGCCAGGCTGGTGGTGGAGTTTGCAGGCAGTGATCACCGGGAGGGAGGGAAGCAGGGGATGTTGTCTGTTTGTCTGTCTGGGCGAGCCGGGCTGGGAGAAATGCCCTTCCCTCCCCGTGCTGTGTGTGCGAGCTGGAGGCCAGGGTCTGCAGTGAGCCACATGCCCTATGCTTTAGGGGTGGGGCTCCCCACCCTCCCGGGCCAGGCTGAGCCCCAATCTGAGTGGCACGGGGAGGGAGGTGAAACAGGAACTGGTGCTGTAAAGTTATCTCTGCCCCGGGGAGAAGCAGCTGCCCCAGATGGGATCCCCGGCTTAGGTTGCGGCTCTGGTGCTGGTCACATGTCTCACAGCCCCTGGTGCAGCTTCCCACGAAGACAGGGTGTTTCTGCATCAGACAGGTGGGCAGAGCCAGGGAGCAGAGACGAGCGTCAGTGCTTCTGACCGGACACTCTAGAGGCCCACTTTCAACCTGATTTTCCGGTTGAAAACCAGACACATGGCAACCCTAGATGAAATTGAAGTAACTCTATTTAATTCAAGGGAGATACTCCATTTTTATCTCAGCATAAATCAGGTTAGAATATGGCCTTATTGATCTACTAGTTACTTCATATTATGTTCTACATAATTTAAAAACAAATTATTCCATAAATATTAGTTATGATCAGGGTAATGGAGACCCTATTTTAAAAGGGGAGACTAAAAAGAGTTTGGTTTATTTAGCCTATCAAAACAAAAGTTCAGAGGGTTGATGACTGCTCTCTCTCAATACAACAGGGAGGTAAATACTAGGGAGAGAGAAGAGCTATTTAAGCGAGAGGACAGTGTTGACAGAACAACAAATGGGAATGAAGTAGCTATTAATAAAATTAGGCTGAAGATTGGAAGGTTTCTAACCATCACAGGAACATCCTGCCAATTAGAGTAGTTGGAGCAAAGGGCCAGATCCACAAATAAATTTAGGTGCTTAACTCCCCACTTTAGGCACCTAGGACCAAATTGTAAGTGCCACTGAGAACCTCAAAACCTCTACTCAGATGGTGCCTAAGCCTGTAGGTACCTAAAATCCATCAGTGCTTAAATTTTCACTGTAAAAGTCTTTTAGCCATCTAAGTTTTTGGCTCTAGACACATGCATAATGCCTCATTCTAGATATCCAGATATCTAGCTCATGCCTAAGCCCCAGCAGGATCCTCAAATCAGGGGAAGATGGGTGTTCCCCTGCCTACCTCACCTGCAGAGCCTGATCTGGTAGTCATGCCTGTTGGATTGGACCCCACCGAGAATCCAGCCAAAGAAGGAGGTGCTTCCCTTATCACTTTAAGCCCAGTGGCTCAAGCACTCAGAACATAGGAGACCCAGGTTCAGTTTCCCTCTCTGCCTGACAGGGAGCGAGGATTTGGACAGAGGCTTCACGCCTTAACCACTGTCCTGTGGCATGTGGATGTCTCAATTTCTTCTGTTTAATCTGTTCCCTGTATGTAAATAAATAGCTATTGGAGGAAGCGGCTGGACTCTGGGTCTCCCACCTCAGAGGCGAGTGCCATAACCACCAGCCTTATAGAATCATTCCCTCCCACCAATCTCTCTCTTGGCCAAAGACTATTTAAGTATTTACCCAATACTTAATCCTGTGTTCCTGTGTCCTAAATAGGAGTGGATAGATCAACATGTATAGTCAAAATTCTTTTAAATGTTTCACCTTTTTGTAAATGAATGCCTGTATGATTTAGCCTTGTATTTCAGCCAGCATGATCTTTTGGTATGTTTTGGATGCCTGCCTTTTATAATTTCCAGTTAAGAACTATATTGTAGTAGTTGTCAGGGTTCAAGCTGGAGGGTTTGGAAACTGGATAGAGGAACTAGGGTGTGTCCTGGTTGGCAGTTAAGGATTTAGGAATAAGCAAATTGTCTGGGTTGCACCTGCCTCCATCAGCACTAGTTCAGTTTCAGCAGCTTTCCTGATATGGACATATTATTAGAATGGGTGACCAACAAATTCTGAAGCATGTGTACCAGGAATGCCACAGTATGGCCAGAACATAAGAATGGCCATACTGGGGTCAGACCAAAGGTCCATCCAGCCCAGTATCCTGTCTACAGACAGTGACCAATGCCAGGTGTCCTAGAGGGAGTGAACCTAACAGGTAATGATCAAGTGATCACTCTCCTGCCATCCATCTCCACCCTCTGACAAACAGAGGCTAGGGACATCATTCCTTACCCATCTTGGCTAATAGCCATTAATGGACTTAACCTAATTCTCTTTTAAACCCTGTTATAGTCCTAGCCTTCACAACCTCCTCAGGCAAGGAGTTCCACAGGTTGACTGTGCGTTGTGTGAAGAAGAACTTCCTTTTATTTGTTTTAAACCTGCTGCCCATTAATTTCATTTGGTAGCCCCTAGTTCTTATATTATGGGAATAAGTAAATAACTTTTCTTTATTCACTTTCTCCACACCATTCATGATTTTATATATCTCTATAATATCCACCCTTAGTCTCCTCTTTTCCAAGCTGAAAAGTCCCAGCCTCTTTAATCTCTCCTCATATGGGACCCATTCCAAACCCCTAATCATTTTAGTTGCCCTGTTCTGAACTTTTTCTAATGCCAGTATATCATTTTTGAGATGAGACCATCACATCTGTACGCAGTAGTCAAGATATGGGCGTTCCATGGATTTATATAAGGGCAATAAGATATTCTCCATCTTATTCTCTATCCCTTTTTTAATGATTCCTAACATCCTGTTTGCTTTTTTGACTGCCGCTGCACACTTCATGGATGTCTTCAGAGAACTATCCATGATGACTCCAAGATCTCTTTCCTAATTAGTTGTAGCTAAATTAGCCCCCATCACATTGTATGTATAGTTGTGATTATTTTTTCCAATGTGCATTACTTTACATTTATCCACATTAAATTTCATTTGCCATTTTGTTGCCTAATCACTTAGTTTTGTGAGATCTTTTTGAAGTTCTTCACAGTCTGCTTTGGTCTTAACTATCTAGAGCAGTTTAGTATCGTCTGCAAACTTTGCCACCTCATTGTTTACCCCTTTCTCCAGATCATTTATGAATAAGTTGAATAGGATTGGTCCTAGGACTGACCGTTGGGGAACACCACTAGTTACCCCTCTCCATTCTGAAAATTTACCGTTTATTCCTAACCTTTGTTCCCTGTCTTTTAACCAATTCCCAATCCATGAAAGGATCTTCCCTCTTATCCCATGACAACTTGGGATAATCACATGGGAGTCAAAAACTTCAGTGGTACAACAAGATTACCAGTGATGGTCATAAACTGAATATGAAACCCGACCACCTTAAGCACCCTTGCCAGAGATTGAGCTGGGTAGTGCATGATTAGCAAGAAAACCATATACCTTTGGGATTTATCAGGATAATGTTGATATTATCTGGATGTTCAGCTGTAAAGTAGTTAACAATAGCCAAAACAATCTCGATATTCAGATTGTCATCTTTAGATTTCAAATGAGATGACTGAGTTACTCCAGTTTTAAACTGAGATTATTGAGTGCAAAATTTGGCCATTTGACTTTATACATGTCTTCAGGTTTTGTTATGTGCTTAACAAAGAATAACTCTTTGTAATAACTGAATGCCACCTGATGATTTATGTGGCAACCACTTACAAATTTCTTTGGTGCATTTAGGTCCTGAGCCAGAAAAATCAAGTAAGGACGTGCAATTTAATGTATGTGAGTAGTTCCACTGTCTTCAGCTGGACCACTTATTGGCTTTATTAGATTGGGACTAGCTCAGTAAGTCTAGTGAAACAACCAAGTCCACGAATGCCTGTGGATTTATTGAACACAAAGAAAAGACTTGCAAACTGGTACTTCTGGAAATGATGGCAAGAAACATAAAATTTCCCCACATGGTTCTTCATTCAGGAACACCTATGGTATCTCCAGTGACATTTCTCCTATTGATGTCCCCCTGAGCACTTGCCATGTGGTGCCTGGATAATGATGAGCTGAAAAGTTGCTTTATATTACCCACTTCACTGTGCCACTGTAATTTGGGTGATATACTACAACTTGTCACCTGCCCCTTGTAATTCTCAGTCAGTTTCCCCTGCCCCCAAATAACTTGTACAGTAGGTTTATGATATGTAGTTGATTTAAATGCTTGTCCTCTCTCCATAGTCTCTAATACCTCATCTGCCTTCAAGTTGTTTGTTGTTGGTGGTGGGTTTTTTGAGTAGTTTTGTTATTTTATCCTAGTCATATATTATAGCTGTGTTTTCTAGCATGGTTATGATTGAGGATCTGTCAACATTTTCCATTGTAGACTTCTGTTTTTAGAGTTTTAACTTGAATGTTCAAATTCTTTGTGGGCTAAAATTTGATATAGATTATCTCAGCCTATGAGAACAGAAAAACAAAACAAACCAAAGAACTCTAGCTATGGTCTGAATTTTCAAAATAATGATCTTGGAGCCATTGATTTCTGACGGTTAAAATTGAGACAGTGGGCGAATTCTGGATCATGAAGTTGCAGAAGTTTGCAGGAGAGCAAGGAGTACACCATGACATGGGGATTGCTGACCACAGGCTGATTTGGGTGGAGAGAGGTGGCCTGCATTAGCATCATGTTTTCTTCACTCTGCAGCATCTAAAGCAGTGACTTGAGGTTGTACTCTACAGGACACTGTATCAGAGGGATAGCCGTGTTAGTCTGAATCTGTAAAAAGCAACAGAGGGTCCTGTGGCACCTTTGAGACTAACAGAAGTACTGGGA